>NC_071391.1:108020806-108325128 GCF_022682495.2 Desmodus rotundus | reverse complement strand
GCGAGACAGCAAGCTATTTCTGCTGGCTCTTTTATTATCTGGGCCATTTTCTACTCTGGTCTATTGTGGCTTTAACTCTTACACACTCCGTGAGGTTGGATGGGGCAAACAAAGAAATGGACTGATCATAAAAAGATCAAGTATTGCTTTCTCATGTTATCCTTTCATATCAGAGACTCTGATATCACAAGAAAATGAGAATGTCCTTATAAAATAATGATTCATGCAATCATTATTTGTTGAGGAAAAGATGTAAGCTAGCACTTATTAAGTTTATAAATGAATGGAGAGGTCAGTGGAAGGTGAGCTGGGGTCCATGTCTGGGGACAGATCTGGAAATGACTGCTTTCTCTAGAGTAGCCTAGATCAGAAAACAAAAATTTTTAGAAGAAACCATAACACCTACGGCACAGAAATAAAGAACAGTTATTGCAGAAATTACCCCTTGGCTACCCATCATAGGAGACAGTCCAAAACATAGTTTCTGGAAAGAATCGAGGATTCCACCAGCCTTGAAGATTACATTTGCAGTCAGAACGAGTTCAAGTCTTTCCTTTTCTCCTATGTATCACGTAATCTTAAACAAGGCTGGGACATGTGCTGGATCTAGTTTCTTCATTCAGAGCAGTGATTTCTCATCTCATGGCCCACATAAACTACTTACTAAAATTCTGTGACACCATAAAATGTTTTTTGCTGATCTGACAAAAAAAAACAGGTATAATTTTGATTCATTCACACTGGATAGCTATTGTTGTATTGGCTAATGTCATTCTTTTATTTGACAATATAATGGAAAAGAGATCCATGTCCCTGACTAAATAGGCATTGCATGTTTTAAAAATTCCTGTGGCACACCAGTGTGCCTTGGCACAGCTATTGAAAATCACTAATCTAGAAAATATATCCACTAAAGTGCAAGACACAGGACAGGTATTCCATAAGTTAAATATTCTGTCTCTTTTTTTCTTCATGTGTATTCACTCATTTGTCCACTCAGTGAAGAATTGCTGAGGACAAAGTAAGACCCATTCCTATGGGCTTAAGATTAAGGCATTACAGGAACTACTATAAAGGACACATGGACAAAATCAGGGGGGAGGGTGAAGATGGGGGAGGGAGATGGGTTTAGCTGGGGTGGGGTAGAGGGATGGGGAGAAAAGGCATATAACTGTATTGAATAACAATAAGAATTTTTTTAAAAAGAAGAAGAATTGGAATTTGTCTGGAGATCTTTTTCAGAGATTAAAGTATTTGCAATAAGGTGGTAATTATAGTGAATAATAGAACCTGAAGTCGGTAAAGAAAGTGGTGAGGATATAAGGAGAGTAGTAGAAAAAATTCATTAGTAAACCCTGTGGTTCTCAGTGAAGTCAACACATTGTTAAGGTGAACTATGTGCAGTAATATACTCTGAGAAGGGGAGATAATAATAGTTTCAGAAATTGTTTATTTCCACAGGGGAACAAGAATAGAGGACTCATGGGCATGGACAATGAGGGGGTGATTGACTGTGGGAGTCGGGGGGGGAGGCGAAGTAGGGAAGAGGAATGGGGAAAAAGACGAGACAACTGTAACTGAACAATAAAAAATAAAAAATTTTACAAAAGAAAGTGTATATTTCCAGGTGATGACATATTTAAGAATGTTACTATGAGAGAGAAATAGAAGAAATATTGTTGAGATGAGAAGGTCATGTATTTGGAAGGCCAAGGGGTACAGAAAATCAATACAGGAAGGACACCTCGGGCTTAACCAGATTTTCACAGTAGGTAAGAAGTGGAAGAGATAAATTTCAACTGATACTTATTCAAATTCAATAAATCTATGGAAAAAGACATGAAATGGCCATTTAACTTGACCTAGAAAAAAATAGTCCCCTAAGTACACTTAAAACTATTGATTTACCTCTATACCACAATTACTTGAATTAATCAATTTATGAAAACCACAAATTGCTCATGGCTGAATTCTTAGAAACCATCTGTTCTTGTCTACTTCATGGTGCAATGGAAAATTTGATTCCCAGAGAAATAAAGTGTTTCCCGGGATCACATCTTAAAGTTATAAAAAATGTAGACCTAAAACTCAGTCCAGCTTTTTTTCAATCCAGCCAATTAAAACAGTATTTTCTAAGTAATCTCATAGTGCAAATGTTTGAGTTCTTTAAGCAGACCAATAAATATTACTTCTCTTTCTAACTCAAGATCTGAGCTAGTTGGTAAAATATATATTAAAAAATAGTAATGCAGATAGGAAACAAAAATTACTTCATTACTTATAAAATCTAAATTACAGCATATAGTATAGTATAATAGCAAAATGGATGAGCTAAATACAACTATAATTATGGATAATTACCAATGCTGTTACAAGCAGTGCTTGGGGAATCTGTCTAGGTTTGAATATGATACAGAGGAGCAGAGTATAGCAGCTTTTGAAGGAAGCTTGTGTGAGTATGAGTTGAATATACTCCATGTATTTATCTCAGATTTACCTAACAGGTAAGCCACTCACCTGAAATGAAATGGATGATGAAACACAGAGATGCCAGGAATGTTAAATAATTAACATCCTCTGACAGGTAAGGGGCTACCAGGTTTTGGAAAGTATGGATAATAGCAAAGGGACCACTATAATTAATGGAAACATACAGAAGCAACTCTGTAAATATATAATAAGGTAAATAATATAGACATTCACAGACAAAATTTACTATAAATAACAAAGAGGTGCTTTAAAGAAGTATGAATAGCTTCCAGAATCAGCAAAATCAGAAGAGTATTTGAGCGTGAAGGTGAGCAAACTCCGGGCTTTGGAAGCCTGAGAAGCATGGGAGGAATCACAGAGATGTAAAATGGCAGGACCACCTCATTATTATTCAGGAGATTTAGTTGTTAGACAGACTTTTTGAGTAGTCTAGTCATGATTTTGAAACTATCTCTTTGACAAGATTTATACCACCTTCAATTTTAGCCAGTGCATAATAAATCGGTCTCTTTAATTTTATGATCACCCTGTATGATTTTGCATCTCATATTGATATAGATACAAATGGTAGACAGATAGACAGATAGATAAATAGATAGATAGATGCAGATATAGATATTAGACAGATTGTGCAGAATATAAGTTGGCTCAAGAATTCCAATCTTCAAAGTCCTTTGTTTTCCCTATGAAATTAATAAATGAGCACTTCAGTTAAACACATTAATTTATGGGGTTGGTTAATGTAAGTCAACTCCCAACTTTGACTAAGCTCTCAAAATAATATTTCTGCATGAAAACTAAGCCCCGAGGTAGTCTTTCTGACCATACATAAATGCTACATATTTCTACTTTGAATGACATTATGAAATAAAATATTCACTTCTACATGATTCTGTGCAGACCAACTGCTTGAAGCATTGAATAACCGAATGCAAAGAACAAAGATTCAGGGGCTCCAGGATCCTGATCTTGCCATTGCAGTTTTGGTTTTCTTTTTCAGTTTTATTGAGATACAATTGATATGTAACACTGTATTAGTTTGGGGTGTATAACCCAATGTTTTGACTTGATATATATTATGGAATGATTACCACAGTAAGTTGAGTTAACATTACTACTGTAGTTTTAACTTCAACTCCCTACTTCTTAATGAGAATGGGGCACTTTGGAACCCCATTTGCTCTTTCTCATACCCTCATTCTCTGAAGCTCACTCCACTTCTCAATATCTATTCCAATATTCCACTCTCAACAACGAAGTATGGCGTGCAGCTTGAATGAGGGAGGTGTTGTCAAGATGAGAAGTGCTGTCAGTCCATTCTTACACATCCCATGGTGAAAGAAATCAAGAGTAAAAGTTATTTTGACAAACTTTCTCAGGCTGGTACTGACACACAATAGCTGCATTTTTTGCTGGGTGTGATTTTTTTGTATTTCCGTGTGAATTCAAGTTGAAATTAAAACAATGTGTTCATTTGTGAATAAATATCAGTCATAAACATGCTGTTTTAAAAATAGTAAAGAAAGCATATCACTTGGCTTGACAGTAAAATGTTTATAAATAGGTCATTCTGATCATTCTTGGTACTTCTGTGCCATCGGGCACAACCACAAATTTAAAGGAAGTACTAAAATTATCAGAAGCTTTGACCTGGGCTGGGATTGAAAACCAAACCCATTCATACTGTTGAAAAATCTCATCTGATTAATGATCTGAAGAGACACCCAAGATTCTCGTACAGATTGCATATCAGAGTTGGGAGTAACTTGGAAAGGATGAGAGCTTACAAGTGGTCACAGTCAGAGAAGTAAGTACCTCTATGTACCCTTGCCGTGGAATAGTGTCTGTCCTCCAGTTGCCATGTGGCTGAGTGGAAAGCAGAAAAGAGGATTTATGATTTAAATAAATTACTTCCAGAGGCCACGCTTCTAAGTTGTCACTGTGGCAATCATCTAAAGAATCTGAGGATAGACACTTATTTCTGTAAGCAAGAAGTGGGATGAATGACAGTGTGGCAACTTTACTTTCTCACTTTTATGCACCTGTTCCATTATACTGGACTAAAAATATCGTGCACAACACAATTACATAATTAGATTAATAACATGCCCAGGTAAAAAGTAGTATGCATCACAATTTTTTGGTTTTTTTACTAGAGAAGACACATTTATCAGTAATAGTTTGGTGAATTATAATTTAGAGCAATAAAACTTTTATTTATTTTAAGTCAAAGTAAATATTAGGGGGAGTTAGTCCCTAATGGAATGATCTTTGACCAATGGACAACAGGGAAAAGAGTGGAAGCTTTATTCCTCTCTTCCACATATGACTTTGAAGTATGATTTCTCCCTCGCCACCTTTTTTAAGAACCACATTTAAAATAGTAGATGAAAGAGAGGAAAGATGGTTCCTCTTTCTTTACCCTGTTGACGAATTTATCTACATAGCTCCTGATCAAAACAAGAAAACCAAACACGGACCATTAAATGCTTTAGGCAGTGACAATTTCTCTCTTCGTTTTTCATTGCTCAGAAAAAGTAACAGGGGTATATGTAGCTTCAAAGGTTAAATAATTATAATCCTACCACTTACCTGGAAAAAGAATAAGATGTCAGAGAACTCTCGAGTCATATTTAGTAGGCTGCCTGGAAGTTGTGTGGGTTTGCAAAATCCTTATGATTTGGGGGACTTCACTGTTGGGGTATCAGGCAAGGACTGAAAGTTGGTTGTTGAACCCACAATAGCCAGTTTCTCCAGAGAAAGTGTCCAGTCCCCTGCCTGGAGCATTTTCTCCTGTCCACCAGAATCATGAGAGCAAGATGAAAATGGTGGCTGGACTTCTCAACACTCAGCATCCAGGTTTGCACATGACCTCCCATCTTCTTCCCACATCTCATCTTCAACTTCTTCTGTGTCTGGTAAACCACAAATTTTAGCCTTTGGGGTTTGACTTCTCCAGAGAATACACCCCTGGCCTCCCATGAAGATGGATAGTCATTGAACTGTGCTTTGGGTTGACCTGTCAAGCAACTCCCCTGTTTTCATTTTTCAATCAGGATCACCTTTTGTGGTTCTTGGAGCCTTCCATTTCTGAGTCTTTACTGGATCCCAGAATACAATTATCTTGCTTTTTATTGTTGTCCTCTGCATTGGTTCCCTCTCTTTCCCTAAGCCCCATCTTTTTCCACCTTCCAATACTGTGTCAATGTCTTCTTTTTATTAGTGTTCTTCCTTTTCATTCTTTTTAAACTTGTGAATTTATGAACTTTAAATTTACTGTGCTTTTCTATGTTTAGTCAGAAATCTAGTTAGTAATTTCATCTTCTTTCTAACCCAGCACACTGGGGAACACAATTCTCTCAATCACAGTGGCACGCTTATGAAGAGCTTTTCAGAATAGAGTGAAGACAAGGTCATGTCAGAATCACCAGGGGCTTAGGAAGAGTATGTGTGTAGCTGGCCTTCTCTCCAGATTGGTTTGCTTACTGAGGAGTCCAGCCTGATCTGAAAACCTACATGTGATTTTTCAGGCCCCACCATAGGCAATTGCAAATATTTTATGTGGAAGTCCTCACAGAGGAAAGCTGGCCTCCCCATACCAGACTTAGTGCATAGCCGAACACTGTAGTCTCTAAGGCTGGCCGTGCTCTTAAACACATCTGCATTCCTAGACTGGGAGCCTCCCCTCCAAAGAATCCTTACCTAAGGCATTAAGCAAATACCTTCTTCAGGTGCCCAGCTAAGGCCTCCTTAAGGAGGTGGAGATGGGGAGGGAAACTCAAAGACACTTTCCCCAAATCTTTAGTGCTAAGTACTTTTCTGTACCCAACTCTTTCCCTTTGCCCTCCACCCAGCTTCAGAGACTATAGAACTGCAAAAGCCTTATGCTCAAGGCTTCTTCAACTCTAGATCTATACTGATCCCCCAGACCTTCAACCACTGTGCTGTTCTTAGGGGGAAATGGAACAGGGAAAGGTGAGCACTTTCTGCACTGTAGCTTCTTACTTCTACTATTACTGTAAGCAATTAAACTCTTGACAGTTACTTCAATTTTGGCTTGTTGATTTAATTGGTTATTCCAACATCTGGTAGCTCAACTGTCTCCAATTCAACTGAGCCCCTCACACATACTCCTCCTTCCCCAGGTTGTCCAGGTTTAAGTTCTGACTCAACCAGCACACATACCAACACAAAGCACAGCTTTGTGGCTTTGTAAACTTTAACTTCCTTGAGCCTCAGATTCCTCATCTTAATAGAGAAATAATAGCATTCACCTCTTCCAGCTTTGGGAGGGTTCAGTGAGATGGATCACATAAGGATCTTAGAAGTCTCAGTTACATAGTAAATGCTGAGTCCATAATAATGATATTGAAGATGATGATAGTAATGATTTCAGTTGTTCAACAGAAAACCCCTTAAAAACTATACATTTTTCTCCATAGAGGAGTTGGAATCAGTGTTAATTTTCTCTCACTAAGAAAGTTGAACACCAGTGTTACACTGTAATGAGCAGAGAGTTCCAAAAGAATAAATACCTTGAGCCTTGGGTCTTTGATTGAAATTTTACTTAAATTTTGGTGAAAAGAAGCATTGGCTCAGATTGTAAACCAAGGACCTTGGGGTCACCTCAGGCTTCCATTTCAGCCTCAGTGTTCTATGTGTTTGTGTTGTATGAAATGATTTCAAGCTTTCAAATTTGCATTAAGGATTTTTGTGAAGGTCTATGCTATCCCAAAAGATGATCTTTATTTTCCCCCTTTATGCCTGTAACCATATTATAATTCCATCTCCTCAACTCTATCTCAAGAGAGTAGGATAGAAATACCATAGAGAGAGAGATCCTGATGGCTGGAAATCAATTCCCTTTTATGGCTCACTACTGTCACCAGCCTCTTCAGAACACATTGGCCCAATAGCTAGTACTTTTCCAAAATGGATTCCTCCTAATTATAAAGAGATGCAAATATTCCCAAGATGCGTCTGGGTGTGCAGGCATTTTCAACAACTAATTCAATAAACAGAAAATATGTATGCTCTTTACAGCTCCACAGGGAAACAGAGGACATTTATAGAGATTAGCTATGCAACAGCTCTTGTTGGTTTAGAGGCAGCAAATTTTTATTGGCATTTATTCATTTATTCATCCATGTATCCATTTATGCAATAGGTATTGTGTGTTTTCTATATGTAAGGCAGCTCTGAGCTTGAAAATCAACACAAAGAACTGCAGGAAGGAGACATGACCAACTTACCTCCAGCTGGGCCTCTTGGGGGAATACTTTTATTTGCATTGATCATTATTCCTGTTTGAGAACACAGTCATTCCATACAAGAGGTTTTGCTTTTCGTGTGTTTATTTCATTGAGTTGACTCTTTCTTTGGACAAACACATAGTTATTTTGGCCATGGTGAAAACATCCCTCAAACAAATAGCTAATTAAATTGTTTGGGAATGGAAAACCATTAGTGATTCTGTTGTGGTGATATAAGACAATTACTTGCCAGAGTACTTTAACACCTTCCACTTTTGAACGCTCCTTGGGGCTATTTTAAATTATCACAGCTCCCGTGAGAAGGCAACGAGAATTGGGGTGTAGTGTGAAAGAGGAGTTTTGTGCTTTGATGGGTCAGGGAAATAAGAGATCACCTAATAAGTGAAGAGTAATATTAACGTGATTTTTTGGTTTATTTCATGTTCCATAGATGTTAGCACTAAAGATGAAAATATGGGTTTTAAGATATGTTAATGGTAATGTGAGGTCCAATAATGTCAACTTATTTGGTGAAGAATGACAAAAATTATAAGGGTCTCTGAAGTTACTCTCCTAGGAAACAATTCAAAGAACTATTAGAATATTCCTGGTAAAAATTAACAGAAGGGTAGGAAAGTACTTGAGCAATTTTCAATCATAAAATAAATTATTTTATTCTTACATGAGGTATTTGAAACATTTCTAGGGAAGCCTAATAGAAATGATTGAGCTACAAACAGAAGCTAAAGTCCACTTGGTCTATTAATAAAAACAAGAGGAAAATAAAAACTTACAATGGGAAGTGACAGAGGACATGTTAAAATTAGATTTTGTAAGATATCAAAATCCCTGTGCTTCTCCAAGATGTTTATCTCCGATTGCAAATGGTACAATTCAATGTTATATACATTAAGGAAAGGTATGCTCTAAAATGACAACTGATATAAACCTTATGCCTATTATTTGTGGGAACTACAATACTAGTACTACTATTATTGGTGAGTCAGTTGGGAACTACAAAGATGATCACAGATCTTGTTTTATTTAAAAGGTTTTGGCAGAAGCTCTTGGATGAGAAATTGAAATCCAAAATACCATTTGTGGAACCAGATGGGTTTTATGAGTTAAATGTCTTACCCTTTCAACTGAAGAATCCATGCCTCTTGCTAAGGATTGGTTCATGACTTAGTAAATGGGTCGGTTAGGGTCACTCAACACTGATGACACGCAGGTGTGCAGCCAGACTGCTTCAAATGAACATCGGGGATCGCTTGGCTTGATATTAATGTTAACCATAAAGCTGGCCTTATGCTCAGGCTTATTACACAGGTGTGATATTGTGACACAAGATGGGAAATAGGAATATACACATTTGTGGAATAAGATTAATAAAGACTTGTAATATCTTTAAACAAAGAAGCAAATTAGAAAATGTATTTGACAACATTCACTACGCTCCTGATCTGCCTCAGAAAAAGTGCTCACGGGGGAGGGTGCCTGTTTGCTCACGTCAGACGAAGCCTATACGTCCAACTGAATGGAAAACTTGAAATGGAAACACACCCCTTGTTTTGGCAGGCAGCTTTAGATGGAGAAATACCATGTTACTTTTCCAGGTTTTCTGGTGGTCTGCATGATCACAGGGCTCTTATCTTGCTCTCTCCGTTACACCAGCTTTCTTAAACCCTGCCCAGGCGTGAAATAACAAATCGCTGCCTGCTTTGCCCTGCAGTGTCGGTGTACCTCGAACGAACGCTTGTAACTGCTGAGCCCCCCTGAGCTCCTAACAATTTCCCCGGTATGGTGGCAACGTTTATCATCCAGGAACCATTCGTCATCACATCATAAAGGCCTGGTGTGGTGAGCTCTGTCATAAACGGCTGGCTGCCTCTAGGAGAGTTCAGAAATCGGTCTATCCACAAAAAACCAGTGAAAACCAGTCCAAACAAAGCAGCTCGCCAAGCAAAACTCTCCCCACATTATTGTTACCCAGTCCCTCCTTTCACCTATCATACTTTATAACATTGTTTTCTTTTTTTCCACGTCCGATTTACTCTGATTTCTTTAATCATCAGCTTCTTACTACAAAAAAAAAAAAAAGCCTCCAAGTTTTATAGATTTCAATCTCCTTAACATTTTCCCTCCTGTTAATTTCCACAGTGATAGCTTTTTTTAATAACCCTCTATTGTTTCTGGCAAAACGTGTGACTAAATATGTTAAGTCAAGCTTCACACAGCATTTTTCTAAGGCCAAAGTCCTTGTATAAAATCTAGTAGGTATTCAATTAATGATAAATATTTTTATTTTGAACTTTAAATGTGCGTGTCTCTTCACCCACATTTTTGCCTGTTTTCCTAATTGCTGCCCCAGCCACCACCAGCAGTTTTAACTTTTCTCATGTCTGTGTCACGTTTCACCACAGAACAGTTAAATCACCAGGATGAGGTCAGCAGAAATTACATTTCTACTCCAGTGACATTGAATGCAAGACCTTTTTCCAGACACACTTTCTCAAAAAAAAAATAAGGAGAATATATAAGGTAACACTTTCAAATATTCAGTTAACTAGCAATAATTATGAAATAACTTTTTTAATTACTTTATTGCTGTTCAATTACAGTTGTATGCATTTTCTCCCCACCCCTTAGAATAACTTTTGAAATCTGTTAATCTGTTGTTTAAGGTCTCAAATCTTCTTTTCTGTTCTTCCAGCCTGAGGGCAGATAGATCTCCAGGCTCCATAGCATCTGCCAAGGAAAGCTTCTTATCTCAATTATCACAGATATAACATATTTGCCCCTGCCTCAGGGTTACCCAACTCTCATATTTATATTCTTGAAAAAGAGAACATGAACCAATGTCAATAAATAGTTTGGAAGATGTATTGGTATTGCTTTAGGAAATATTCACCTTATCAGTTCCACGTGTCCACACACACATTTACAGCTTCTCCACCTTTCTGAACATTATCTTTTACAGTTATGTTTGGGAACAAGTATGAGGAAAGAATTGGTCAGTGATTTCCCTTGCCCAAGAACATGATTTCAAAAGCACATTCCTCTCCCCTCCTTCTGGAGCCCCTTGCCCAGTTTCTCTGTTTTCATAATTATTTGAAGAACTCTGCTATAACTCGGGAAGGAGACCTCTGCCTTGAACAGAGGAGTTCAACCAGATGTTTCCTGAAATTAACAAAGGGAATCTCAGCACCAAACAATAGAAATAATGGATGGACTCTACCCATGAGACAAACAGCAGGGAAAATCCTGGGAAATGAATTCTCACCAAAAAGAGAGAATAACACAGGCTGAAGAGGACAAGGACGATCAGTGCCGACAATAAACAGAAATAAATATGATGGCACTCCACGGGGACCTGGGGCCAAAGGATGGGAAGAGAGGATGAGAGCAACACACTCGCGGGTTTTAGTAACGTGAGCCCTGCTACGCAGAACACAACCTTTTCCCTGGAGTGTGAAAGTGAGGTAGGAAGTTCTTAATGTTCAATAGGAGTAGATGCAATTCCATAAGGAGAAATAACCCTCAATACAAGACTAGACAAAGGTCATGAGCAGGCAGTGCATCTTCCAACAATGGGGGGTGGGCAGGGGGCAACCGACAACATATGAAGGGTACTTGAAATTAAAGAAATAACATTAAAATAATACTTTTATTCATGATATCATTTTTTTAAAAAAAGAACATATTACCATATTTTTCACTTTTCTGCCATACCCAAATAGTGGTTGTTTTTAAAAATCAAAATCTACTCTCAACAAAAGCTAACTTCTTAACATTAGGTTTTTGGATATGCAGTAGTAATGTGCGGGAAAGTAATTCTAGATCGCATGGTTCATTTTTTGAAGGAATGTCTCTTTAAGTCAGTTCTCTAACAATGTCATCCAGTTCCTCTGCGTCAGAGCCTGGACTGCACCAGGCATGCGGCTCAGGGCCCCATGTTCTTTAGCACTGGGCTTGTGTTGTTGCTCTTAGGTGATCAGGGCTCAGAATGAAGACGGCCTTGTAAAGAATTTACATGTTTGGATTATTATTGTCTGGCTTTACTTGGAACTTCATCCTGGAATTAGATCAAAAGTTGGTTACCACCATTAATGTAAGGTTGCTAAGTACATGGAGAGCGTAATTTCAACCTAGTGAATAGTTTGGCCTTAAAGTTACCTTAGTGTTTGTTATAGTCAGTTTCAGTTACTATAAGAGAGCAATTTTCAACCTGTTTCATCTTATGGCATTATAAACTAGTTACTACAATTCTGTGGCACACCAAAAACACATTTTTTGCCCATCTAACTAAAAAATAAATATAATTTTGATGGATTTACAAAAAATAATATTTTAAAAAATTATTGTTAATAATATTATTACCTTCCCTTTTTGCTCCAAAGTGATTTTTTTTAATTAGGTGCTTATACTTGTATATAAAGATTTCTGGTACCAAGAGTTAACCAATCAGACACAACCTTATTATGTGACATGACCAATGAGGTGCAATTCTGTTATGTGACCAATATATTTATCATTCAAGACAGGGCATTCACAGTGGATGGCTATCATTATGTTGGCTGTTGTCATTTTTTCATACAACAATCTAAAGAAAAAGAGGTCAGTGCCCCTGACTAGGATAGTCAGGTACTGCATGCTTTAAAAATTCTTGCAGCACACCAGTTGAAAATCACTGTGCTAAGAGGATTAAAAAGGAACAGAGGAAAATATTGGAGGAGGAGTCTCATAGAGGTGCATCAAGGCAGCCATAGTTTTGCTTGATTTATTCGAGGCTTTCTGTTCAGTTGAGAGAAAATACCAAAAAAGGTCAGACAAGGAAAGCATCCAGCTCTCCATTCCAGAACTGCTAACATCCATTTCCAGCATTTGCCTCAATAGAGATGATACCTTAAATTAGATCTCTGGACATTCCTTTCATAAACAGAATCCAGGCTACATTTTTTAAATTCATATTTTTTCCAAACAGCATCATGTTAGAGTTCAATAGATACTTGTCAGTATATTTCAAATTAATGTATTCGCATCTCTTTGTTCTTATTTTTCTCCTTATGCACTCAGATTTCTCTGAAGTCGATGAGAGGGGATGGAGCAATTCATAGAGCAGCAGTGAGGCATTCTAAAAACCCTGGCTGCAATTCCATTAAAATACCGCCAAATGCCACCCTCATTCTTATCAAATAATTCAATAAAATTATACAACCAATTATGAAATTCATTTCTGACCATGTCCCCAACTGGCTAGGTATTCCTAGGTTAGGCTCCATAGCTAAGTCCCTGTCTTGCCCCGTTTCTTAACCCTTGTGCCTCATAGGTTAGCACACAATGAACAAGCAAGTTGTAATTACAGTCAGAGGAGACAGGAAAGGCTGGCAATTTTGGAAGGCAGTGTATACTCAGGTGAAAACCTAGAAGGGCAGAGAGCCCCAAAGCTGAAGGTTTGAGGCAGAGACATGTCTTCTTCATTTTTCTAAGGGCTGGTTTAAGAAGGTCCTATATTACTTGATTACTGCAAGCAAATACAATATTTTAAAATATTTAACACATCTTAACTGACTTATGACATCATGTCTGAGACACAGAGCTGCATCTGACCAGGCAGCAGCCCAAATCATCTGAGTGATGATGTCTTTATAATGTTACATATTTTTCAAGTAAGACATTCAATTAGCACTCATTATGATGGAAGAGGTATCTTGGCAACTCATCTTCCCTCCCTTCGCTGCCTCCAAGCAGTCACAGAGACTTCTGGAAATCTTCCCTTCACCGAGTCATGCGAGACATGTGTTTGTTACTGAGCCATTGCAGCTCTGCTGGATACATATAAGGGAACAAAATATTCCAGTCCCCAAAAAAGCCCAGGGTACAGATGGTCCTGTCATATGGCTGTGGTCAACACATCTTTCAGGTCTTGGGATGACAGAAAAGATAGTAGATAACTGCTCAGTAACAGCAAAAAAGAGGTAATTGCCTCCCTTAGCATTTAACTCCCTGTTCTTACAGGGCTTTAGAAGGAAACAATCATAACAATAGCTACAATATACTTAAGAGCTACACAGTGCGGGGCAGTGTGCTATATGTGTAACATAGCTGTGGATGTGACAGATGGTAAAGCTGGCCACCCGCGTCCTTGAACACTTACACTGGGAGAAGGATGAAAAGGGAAACAAAACTGAACTTGTTACAAGGAAATCTGAATTTGCTGTGAGATGTTCTTTATGGGAGGATATTTAAAAAATAAAGAATTTCAGGAGAATTAAATTAAAATAAATGTCAGGAAATGGTCTGTGGTCCTGCTGTATAAAATTGTTTTGTAGGGGTCAGTGGCCCACGCAAATCCCTGTAGCTCTTTCTCCAAAGCATAGAGATATTTCCATCGTCATCATTCTCAGGAAAGTCAGTCCAGTGGTAGGAAAGGTGGGGAGATAAGGGTTAGAAAATGGAAGTGCTCCACCAGATCCCCTTGGAAATCTTTGACCATTTTATGACATCTCTGCCCCTACTTGCTTTTGCTTTACCCTACCCCTGTTTGTTACTCTGTGTGGTCGTCCTTGGCGATTGGAGCTACCAGTTCATAAAAGGTATGTGTCCCTGGAGCAGCCATTACCCAATGACTAATGTCAGAGTCTACTAGCCTAGATTCTTACCCCAAGTTGGTGCAAACACGGAGGTGTAACTTGCACATCAGGGCTCCCTGTGAACCAGGCTGAAACAGGGATTTTGCCTGTAGTCGCAGCCTTGCTTGACCTCATCCTTTCCTTTTCCTTTACTGCCTGGCACATTTCTCCTGCAAGCACTTCTTTAACAAATCACTGGCACATGAATCTTCATCTCAAGCTTTTATTTTAAAGAACAGAGACTAAAACAACTGGTGTGAAGTGTAAATATTTCCCAGTATCTTTTGAAATCATAGACTTAAATTTGCTTGTGTTTTGAAATATGGAATTATATGTGGTGCTTCTAGAATGTGTGTGGAGGTCAACAGGGAAGGGAAGGTGTGGTAGAAAAGTGAAAGCTGCTTTTGAACCCTCATAGAGGACTGAAGGGAAGGGAGAGTATTAACCCAAGAAAGACCATGTAAATCTACCATGGCCTGTATAGGAATTTACGGTACTATATTGTTTTTACTTTCCATTTTATCTGAGTTCTTAATAAAATCTCATCAAAATGTACAAAATTTAGTATGTTTAAAAAAACCTCAAATGGTATCAGTATCCTTTGGCCAAAGACCACCAGGAATATATTCATAGTAAAACAGGTTGGATTTATTACTCACTGCAGTAGGGGAGCACGCACCATGGGAAAGCACAGGCATTTCAGTAAGAGCCTGTTACAGAGAACCTGTTTTAGGATCTGGGATTCGGCTGGATGATTTAGGGGAAGGCCTAAGAAAGTGGAGTTTCACTCTAGTTTTAATGCTGTCTGTGATTGGATATATCAATAAATCTACATAACTACAAAGATAAAACTGTAACAGGGAAAGAAGTAGCAGTCATATATTGTGGGCAGGAGATAGAGTGTTTGGTGTTTTGTGGTAGTAGCGTGACTTTGTTTTTGCCTCTGCTTAGACTAAATTGTGAAGTGACCATATTTCTCCATTTTGTCATGGTGTCTGAGTAACCTTGTCTAAGATTAGTATTCTAGAAATTATTTATATTTCACAAGAGAATAATATGGCTTTGCTGTGAGTTCTAAGGCCAGCTTTCAATGTCAGGAATTGTCTTCCTGTCCCCCCACCCCAGAGACTTAGAATAAAATTTTTTAATGGTCTGAAAGTGTCCCATGTATAGTGTCCTACCAACTCTTCCACTGAGCTCTAGAACCACATTCAAGCTCATTCACTCCACTTTAATGGAGAACTTTTTCTCAGTCCCTCCTATATACCCTGCTTCCTTCCATCGCAGAGTCTCAGCATGCACTCTTCTAACTCAGCCTTCACATATCAATCAGTTCCTGGGCGTATAGGCGCTGTCATCACATGCCAAGACTTAGCATGGTGTCTGGGACGGAGTAAGTACTCAGTAAAAATTTGTTGAATAAATAAATGAGCAAATAAACAAACAAATGAGTTCAGATTTGTGTGACCCAAGATTATCTTCTATCAAGCACCTGATGCTGTTTCTCATTGTCTGGTTAAGGCCCCATTAAAGATGTGTGGACACTTGTCCCCATATTCCTTTCTTTAGAGTTTGCTGGACCTCGGGAGGGAAGCAGAGCCTGAATCAGTCTCCAAGCCAAATATTCACAAGGGCAAAGGAAATTCAAGGAGAACATGAGAAAAATTACGAAGACCAAAAGATTTTACATCCACCATTATAGAAATTGTTAGGTTAAGTGAAACATCTTAATGACAAAAAAGGAAATCAAGACTTAACTATAAAAAAGATATGATTCATAACTATGACCCAACAGTAAGGAAGAAAATATACAATCTTAGAAGAAAAATAATTATCATTATTTATTTTTTCCCTTTGGATATGAAAATGTTTCTTTTCAAATAAATTTCATGGAAATTTATTTACATAAATTTATAGGTAACATTTAATGATTCCTTTCTGGTGTGTATTTATAAAATGAATTTACACTCATTAAAGAACATTTGTGGGAAAACAGGAAGGTGCAGAAAGATTAAATGTGCAATTACCATGTCATATGTAACATTATTGTCAACATGGGGGGTTGTTTTCTTTTCAGATTTATAAAGATGAACTTAAGTTGGGGTCACACTGTTCATAAAATACTATTTCATGGTTTTTTAAATAGTTTTTATTACCCTTGATGCTATGTCATATGTATGCATGATGCAGACACCGGCCCATAGCGTCTGCCGCGTTGTGGCTGAGACAAGACAAATTCACACAGACTACAGAGTTCTGTGGAGGAAAAGGGATGGCAGGGACACTCTCTCAAGAGAAGAGCACCCCACCCTTGCCTTGACAGGCTTTTATTGCTTTTCTAGGCACATTACATTGAGGATGGTCCTCATTTAATACACACAGGTTCGTGTTAGGTGGTGATCTTTGACAGAAAACAAAGAAAAGGAGGTTGCTAATTACATCAAAAAAGAAGGATATTTGCAAATCTAAAGGGAAAAGTGGTTGAACTGGTTACACTCATCCTTGGAAGGTTTAGCATAGATTTTAGGAAGTTACTTTAAAGATATGCAGTAAACGTTTGCTGCCTCAATTCACGGTGAGGGATTTTAGCAAAAATCAAGTCTCAAAGTGGCCTAGTTACAATGCAGGCCTGATTCCCCATGAGAGAACCTATTTGTGGGCGTGCCTGACCTCACTTTCCACAGGCCTTTCCGAGTGGAAGCTGGGCCCACACCATGCAGAACAGTCTCCTATATTTCCCCCCGTGTTTTTAGTTAGGACCATAGATCCTGCTTGCTACTTGCTGGTCTTTCACACAACCCTGAGAAAATAATTTGAAAATGTCTCAAAGTACACAGAGCATTATTATAATCAGTAAGCAACCAGCTGCTCCAAAGACCCACATTCTCAGATTAAGCCCATCAATCATTGTCAGGCAGTAATGATCAAACAATAGATAACATACAAAGAACTATGAGTTCTTATTTAGAGTCAGGGTCTGATGGCTAAAGGTCCATAAAGTTTTGAGGAAACAAGCTCATTTCAGGCTTGGACCCTTATCATTTAAATTGAGGGTATTAGCAAAGCAGGTTTCACAGGATTTTATGCATTCTTTTTCAGGCCTGATAGCCCTGGGGAACTGGCCCTTTCCAGCACAGGGCCGCACCCACCTCCAGCATTGTTTCAGGTTTAGGTCAAAAAGGGGAAGTAAGGCAGCCAGGAGATTCGGAGACTTCTCGCAGACAGAATGAGGACTCAGGCTATGTCAAAGCTGAGGGGCGAGGGTCCATCACCCCCTTTTTCTACAGACCCCCCCAAGTCCTTCCCTGATGGCCCCATCATAACCATGCCTGTCTTAGGTCATCCCTCCCTTGAGGAATCTTACCCATCATTGGCTAACCAGTCATGCACTGGGGGCTAGGCAGGGTGAAGTAAAGTGGGCAGAGGCGGTCCTTCTGCCAGGGAGATAAGCTTTGTCTCCTCAGTGGTTTAGGGTCCCAAGGTCTCTCATTTAGCCTTAGCCATGGGGGGTTACAGCTTCTGAAAACCGGGCAGGGCAGTTCCCAAGAAGTGCAGTTGTGTCATTAAATAGTCTTTGAGAACATGAATTTAACAATTGCTTAATATTTTATCTTGGAACTTGCTATATTAGTTATCTGTTGTTACATAACATATTATCCCAGAACTTAAGTAGCTATTATGTCATGGACTTTCTGAGTGTCAGGAACTCAGGAGGGACTAACTGGGAGGTTCTGTCTGGCCCAGGATGTCTTTTGAGGTTGCATCAAGCTGTGACCAGGGCTGTGCAGCTTCAGAAGAACTGGCTGGGCCTAGAGGATTCACTTTGAAGCTCACTCACTGGGCTATTGACTAGAGAGGCACATGGGTTTCTCTATAGAGCTGTTCCCAACATAGCTTCTCCCTGAGGGGTGAAGAGGGGTGAGGACGGGGGAAGAGAGAGAGATTGATTGATTATACTGCCTTTTATGACCTAGAATCTCAGTCATATACCATCACTTCCACCATATGTTACTCATTAGAAACAAGGTACTAAAGCCAACCCACACTAAAGGGGAGGACATTACACAGATGTACGAATCCTATGAGGCAGGGATCATTGAGACCATCTTGCAATCTGGCTACCACATTTACCTTAATGTACATAATTTGTATAATTGAATGTAACTTTTTATATAACTTGTTCTATTCTGGATATTTAGGTCCATTTTATTTTTCCACTCAAAAAATGATTAATTTTGGCTGGCCAGGGTGAGGCAGCTGACCACATGGGCAGGACTGACTGAATGAGAAACTGAGATTTAGAGCTGACTGTGGACTACAGCGGGGGGTCACCTCAGTGGGAGAAACTCCCAGTCTCACACAAGATCATTGGAAAATGGGCTAGCGATGAGCAGGCAAGCTGCACTGTTCCCTCTCTGGCCCCTCCCCCACAGGCATCACAGCAGCCCAGCAAGGAGGGTTGCCCCACCCCGGTGAATACCTAAGGCCCTACCCCCTTATAACATAACAGGTGCCCCAAGACAAAGAAATGTGGCCCAAATGAAAGAACAGAGCAAAACTTCAGAAAGAGAGCTAAGTGATGAGGAGATAGCCAACCTATCTGATGGAAAATTTAAAGCCCTGGTAATCAAAATGCTCACAGAACTAATTGAACTTGGTCAAAAAAGGAAAGAACAAATGAAAGATATCCAAAATGAAATAAAACAAAATATTCAGGGAACCAACAGTGACAGGAAGGAAACTAGGACTCAAAGCAACAATTTGGAACAAAAGGAAAAAGTAAACATCCAACCAGAATAGAATGGAGGGACAAGAATTCAAAGCAATGAAGAAAGACTTAGGAACCTCTGGGACAACTTGAAATGTTCCAATATATGAATTATAGGGGTGCCAGAAGGAGAAGAACAACAGCAAAAAACTGAAAATTTATTTGAACAAATAGTGAAGGAAAACTTCCCCAATCTGGCAAAGAAAATAGACTTCTAGGAAGTCCAGGAAGCCCAGAGAGTCCCAAAGAAGTTGGACCCAAAGAGGAACACATCAAGGCACATCATCACCAAGTTACCCAAGATTAAAGATAAAGAGAGAATCTTAGAAGCAGCAAGAGGAAAGGAGACAGTTCCTACAAAGAAGTGCCCGTAAAGCTATCAGCTGATTTCTCAAAAGAAACCTTGCAGGCAAGGAGGGGCTAGAAAAAAGTATTCAAAGTCATGAAAAGCAAGGACCTACATCCAAGATTACTCTATCCAGCAAAGCTATCATTTAGAATGCAAGGGCAGATAAAGTGCTTCCCAGATAAGGTCAAGTTAAAGGAGTTCATCATCACCATGCCATTATTATATAAAATGTTAAAGGGACTTATGTAAGAGAAGGAAGATCAAAAATATGAACAGTAAAATGACAACAAACTCGCAACTATCAACAAATGAACCTCAAAGAAAAGAAAAACAATGAAAACAAAAAACTAAGCAAACAACTAGAACAGGAAGAGTCAGAGAAATGGACATCACATGGAGGGATTTCAGTGGGGAGGGGAAAGGGACCAATGGGGGAAAAAGGTACAGGGAAGAAGAAGCATAATTGGTTGGCACAAAGTACATGGGGAGAGGTCAAAAATGGTATAGGAAACAGAACTCAAAGAACTTATATGTAGGACCCATGGACATGAACTAAGGGGGAAGGAATGCTGGAAGGTTGGGGGGTGCAGGGCAGAGGAGGGATAAAGGGGGGAAATTGGGAATAAAAAAGTGATTATTTTTCATTTAAAAGTATGTATTAAACATCTTCAATGTAATAAATTCTGTAGTTAATTTCTTAATACAAAAATCTTTCCTGTCAGAACCTATGATTTTTCAATTAAGATAGAATCTCAGAAGTGTGGATATTGAAATAAAATATATAAATATTTAGGTCTTTTGCTATATTCTGATAATTGCTTTACAACAATGTATCTTTATTAATAATCCCAGATGTAGCAGCATCCCACTATAAAGTTGATACTGATATTCAATATTGGTATTTAATACATGACTATTTCTAAGTTAATAAGTAAAAATTCATATAGTCTTGTTACTTTAATCTGCATGTTTATTTTTTTAATTAGGAAGTTTCTCATTGTTTTAGATCTCTTCATAAGAATATTAACTTTATATCAATCATGGTTGCTACAAATATTAGTCTGTTTTTAATAAATCTATAAATTTTTACAAGATGTTTACCATGCAAACATTTTATATTTCTGTACTGTGAAATCTATTCATTTTTCATTTCTTTGATGCATAGTGTATCCTCCATTATTGCTTAATTTAATCTACATCTTCTTTTATATCACACATAGCAGTAAGATTTAAATTTTTTTAATTTAGCACTTTAATGTACCTGATAGATATTTTGATAAATTATATGCAATGAGAAATCAATGTTTTTATTCCAAAATAATTTGTTGAACACTCTCACTTTTCATTGGTTCGTGAGATTTCTGAAACCCAATTAGGTTCTTATTATATAAGCTGGGCCTCCCTCTTATTTCTGCCCCAATCTTCATGCTACCCAAACACACTGACCTAACTCTTTCACTTAAAATGTTCTTAGTTAATCCACAGGGCATTCTCCATGCCTTCTTCGATTTTTTTCTTTTTTTTTTTTTAAATCTTTTCCCTTTATTCAGATTCTGTATATTCTGTATATTCCTTAGTACTTCATGATTTGTTTGATAGCAGGTTGTTTTCTATTATGATATAACTTTTTTAATTTTAAAATTTTTTTATTGTTGTTCAAGTACAGTTGTCTCCATTTTCCTCCCACCAATCCCCCATGTGCCACTCATCCCCACCTCCCACACTCAATCCTATCCTCCTTTGACTTTGTCCGTGGGTCCTTTATACATGTTCCTTGATGACCATCTTGATAATCTTTGTATCTTAAGGTCAACCAACTTGGAACTTTATTATTTTTTCATTTTAATTTTTTTTTATTGTTGTTCAAGTACAGTTCTCTCCATTTTCCCACTACCATGGAAAACAGTAGGAAATTTCCTCAAAAAATTAAAGATGGAACTGCCTTTTGACCCAGCAATTCCACTGCTGGGATTATACCCTAAGAATCCTGAACACCAATTCAAAAGGATCTATGCACTCCAATGTTCATAGCAGCACAATTTACAATAGCCAAGTACTGGAAGCAACCTAAGTGCCCATCAGCAAATGAGTGGATCAAAAAACTGTGGCACATTTATGTGATGGAATACTATGCAGCAGAGAGAAAGAAGGAACTCCTACCCTTCATGACAGCATGGATGGAACTGGAGAGCATTATGCTAAGTGAAATAAGCCAGGCAGTGAAATACAAACATCATATGATATAACTTTTATGAGAAAGCTATTGTTTCATTTTACATTTAACAATTTTACTGATAAATGTAGTGGTTTTTAATTGATTTTATTGGGGTTTCTAGGTATATAATATTATCTGTAAGTGTTCCTACCACAATAAAATAAAAATAAAATTAAGAATCTTTTTATCTTCAACTTCATAATGATTACATTTCTTATTTTTGTCATATTAGATTGATCAGAATGTCTACAATGAGTTTAAAAGTGCTGAAATTCATGGGAAACTTATTTTATTTTCAAATTTAATGTGACTATATCCAGAATTTCACTATTCAAAATGAAGTTATAAAAGCTCGATGTGAAAAATAAAATAGAGCAAACACTGAAGGAAAGCAGAAATATTTTAGCATTCGCCACATCCCTGACTATAGTCACTGTGAGTTATTTGATTGTTTTCTAGAATAAGGGCATTCTGCATGTAAACTTCACTGTTGTTCATTTGTTTGTCCTTTGTCTGCTTTTTGGTTATCATGCTTTAGTTTGTCTAAGAGCTCCTGTTCTGGCCTATGTGTCCAAAACCATGTATAATAAATTTCATATGGATAATTTAAGAGCTATTCAGAATTGATCATAACTATAATGATTTCCACTTTTTATGCTGACCTTAGAACTTAACTCTTTAAATATGAATACACATCTAAAAGCCTATTCCTCTTTTTCATACCACTTCACACGGTTCCTGCTTTACATTGATATTTATTATTACTGAATGATTAGTTATTCTCCTACCAGCCAATATGTTCCATTAGAGCAGGATTCCTGCTGGTTTTCATCTATTGTCACACCTGTATTAGTGTTTTATGTTGTGTAACAAATTATCACACATTTAGTGGCCAAACAATACATTTATTACCTTACAGTTCCTTAGGGCTGTTGGCTGGCAAGGGTCTCGCTGGGCTAAAATCAAGGTATCAGCAAAGGTTGTATTCCTTTCTGGAGGCTCTAAGGTTGAGTTGATACCTTGCCTTTTCCAGCTTCTGCAGGTGGGTTCACTTCTCATTTTGACCTCTTTTTCTGTCTCACTTATTTACTTTTAAGAACATTGGTGATTAGAATAAATCTAGTCAACCAGGACAATCTCCCTACCTTAAGTAAGTTGATTAGCAACCTTAATTCCATCTGCCCCTTTGATACTTCTACTTGATGTAAAGTAACATATTCATAGGTTCAAGGGATGAGGAAACAAACATTTGGGAAGGACATTAATCTGTTCATCACCATACCCATATTGACTAGCATAAGTGGTACTTAATAAGTATTTGTTGTATAAATGAGTAAATGAATGAGTGAGTAAAATTTTTAGAGTTCATATTCTTTAAATGATCAGAAAGTTTCCCAATATTTCTCATTTTCATAAAGCTTTTAACAACAATGGCTAATGACATTTTATTTTTAATACATTTTAAGTATCCCATTATTTTATCATACTTTTCTTATAGAATATAATAATGAGCTAATAGATTGGCTTATCAGTCAGTCCATCTTGCATTTTTATTTAGTCATGGTACTGTTAGCCTGGTTGGTCACTTCTTAAAGATATTTGTACCATGATGAGACACATGTTATATTGCATTTTATTATCAAGAGTTTATTCACTTAACATAAAAATGATACTAATAGTCCATGTATGATGTTTATTATTTGCCCCATACTGGGTTAAATTGCATATATTTACTAACTGTTTTCTGTCTGTTTTGCAATGCCCATTTTATATAAAATTTCATAATTAATCCTCCAAACAACTCAATTTAGTAGAATTTATTTTGTGCTCACTTTATAAATAAATAAAATAAATATTAGAGTCACTAAGTATTTGCCGGTTGTTTTACCCCTAATAATGGTAAATTCAAATCACCAAATCTGGTCCTTTGGGAATTATAGTCTGTGTTATTAACCACAATGTTTCATCAACTGGTACATTTCTTACAATGCTTTTTGTTCTGAAATAAGCTATAGAGCATATTTTCTTAGAAAATTTTAAAGAGTATATCTTTAAAGTCTAAATTTATAGATCTTTGTAGGACAAAATTCTATTATAACTTTTTCATTGACTTTTGTTTTTTCCTGGTTCAACCTGGTATCTTCACATAGCTTCATTTCTTGTTGTTTCATTATTTGTGTTCTACAAATTTTAGCAGTTACTTATGGCAAAATTTTGTTAGGTGCTATACTGTAACTGTCTTTATGGAGTGATGTTCTATTTCAGGAACCAGTGAATTAAAGGACTAAGCACTTAATTAAAAATTATCATTAGTACTGTGACAAAAATGAATACATTGTGAAAAGTAACAGTAAAAGGGCTAACTTAATTTATGTAAAGGTCAGGAAAGTCCCTCCCATTCCCTATCCCTTAAGAAGATGACTTTTAAACTGAGATTCAAAGAATGAAGGGAACCAACTCAATGAAAAGGAGTCGGCCATGTTTTCCAGCCTCCTGAGACTGTACAATAATTATTTAAAGTTTTCTTTTAGTTGAGGAAGTAAATTAAGTTTATACTGTGTTCTCCTTCTTAGTCATCTGTGATAAAAATCCCTATCCCTTTGTTTGCAGTATGATTTCCATAGCTTCCATGTTGGTATTTCTATTTATTCATTTTGAAAAGAGTAAAAGTTTACCTAGATCCCATTTTTACCAAGAGATGTGATGTATAAATTTTTCTTGGTTTGCTCTATGCTAGTTCAAGGTTAGGTCATTACAAACCCTCACTGGTAATGTAAATATGGGCCTGTGAAAATATAACCAATTTAAGAAAAAAATATTATGCTGGGTTAGGTATTAGAATATCTTTTGACAGAATAACTCATTATTGTTTCCTCAATTTCAAACATACCATGTATCACAACTTGTCCTCTAACATCATACTTTAAGAAGGCAATCCACAGAATTATATTGGCCTTTCTGCAAAAATAGTAAAGAGTGATGTTACTTACATGTATTCCTATCAGAAGTTGGGTAATAAATCTGAGCCATTTTTCTCTTGCAAACAAGTTTTTCTTTTCTTTTCTTTTTTCTAGATTCTCACCGAGTGACTAATAAAATCAGTCACAGTGAAGCATTAGCACTTAGTCTTACAGGAAGTTATTGTAAGTGATACAGCCATCTCAATCAATCCAGGATGTATACTGGATAGGTGAGCATCATTATACAGTTTCTGATAGATTGGGCTGGTCTTAAGCTATCAATATTGGTATAGTATTGAAGGACCACATTCAGAAAGAGGAGGAATGAAACTGTTAAATAAACACAGCAGACCATATTTATCTCAGAGATAAAATATAAATGTTAGAATGTAAATACTGTGTTTAAACATCTAACTATTTTGGCCAAACAGTGGGCCCTGCTGCTATAAGTGAGTATAATTGCTCTGCCTTTGAATGTCAGCCCCAAAATTTGGGAAATGTGAGATAGTCAGAAACTAGCAGTTAATAAGGTAAATAAAGATCCCACAGTGGGAAAAACATTCTAAAGAAAAGTGTAGGCAAGGTGCAAGTAATTACATACTACTCACATCACCATACTATGGATCTTTATAACAAAATTGAAATATTCCAAAGGGAAATTGATTTTATAAGGAACGTTTACTTGTGCTTATGACTGAGTTATTTTTCAGAAGTAGAAGGTTCTAACTATAAAGACATTTATGAAGCCCTAAAACACCACCTTCTCCCATAAGTATAGTCACATCCACTTAATCAATTAATGGCAAAATACCATAACATATTGATTGTGCAAAGTAATAATGTAAGCCAAGGAAAAATGCAATACATACATACAACCCACTGGATCTCTAAAGCATCGGTTTCCACTTTTGTAAAAGGGCACAATGACTATTTCACATAAGCAGCTAAAATGCAGTGATGCCAGAGAACACTGAGGATAAATCCAGGCCTATTAGAAGTGCTCAAACTATGTCAACATAGTGACAAGTTCAATATACTCAGCCTGCTATTTAAATTCTCGTATAAAATCTTAAAACTTTTTCTCTGAAAAAGGAACTCAGCACACTGAAACAGAAGCCACAGACAGAGAAAAAATATTTGCACAACAAATACTGAACTGGACTATGACTGAGAAATACAGTCAAGAAGAAGCATTTGATAGTGACAAGGAAGGTGTAGCCAAGGCTGGCTTCCCCTACAGAGACCAATACAAGGCTATGACATTGTTAGAACTTATTTGATTCGAACTGCTTAATTTTAGAAACAGAACTAACAATTCTAGGGGGGAAAAGCCACTCTACCCCTGGTTGATGACTATTGTGAACCACGACTTTTCCTGAAATTAAGAAAATTGGATGAAAATATTTAAGATACATTAGGGTACCTAGGAAATCAGTTTCTCACATAACAGAACAGATACTGAACATCTGAAAAGGAACATATTTTGTAGCCAGGACATAATAAATGTTCATCTATATGCTATTTGTGATTTCAAAAACTATCCAAAAGGCAATATTGAGTATGGGAGAGAATAAAATCCCTGTCAAAATGTTCAAGCATGTGGCTTTACTGAAGTCTGAAGTGTTAAAAACAAAGCTAGTTACATAGTAAATTCATGAAGCAATTTTTCTGCTCCTGGTTTAAATCACTACAGTGAGTTTTAGAAGCAAATCATCCACAAACAAAATGGGCTTTCTTAGAGTGACAGGGAAGTTTATCGAGAGATATGACCAGAGAAATCATATTTAAGGGTACACTTTCTCTTTCCCACTGATTTTCTAAAGGTCTGAGAAATAAGTTTCTTTGGAGTTTCTTGAATCGTGCTGTGCTTGCCACACTTTGCTCCCCCAAGTGAGTATTTTGCAGCCACTTTTGTGTTCTGACACCCTGGAAACCCAAATAGTTTTTTCCCAGGCATGCCCCATGTGAACATTTTTACTACTTGTATTGCTCTTTTGAACTAGAAAAAAATATTTCCCAAAGATCTGTGCTGCAAGGGATATTTTTAAAACAACAGAAGATCATGGTGGATAACCACAGGGCTTCAAGGTCAAGAAAGTGGACTCTGTGGATGCAGAATAATTGGCCCCCTCAAGCAGCCCATGCCCCAATCACTGGAATCTGTGATGTTCCTTTGCAAGGCAAAGAGGACATTGCAGATAGGACAAAAAGTCAGGAATCTTGAAGTGGGGAGATTACTTTGGATTATCTGGGTGAGCCCAATTTAATCACATGTGTCTCCACACAATGGAATATTATTTAGTCTATAAAAAGATGAAAATTCACTTCCAGCCAACATGGAGGCAAAGATAGATATGCTTTGCTTCCTCAAACAACCAAAACAAGAACAACAACAAATTTAAAAACAAAAAACAACCAGAACTGCCAGAAAATCAAAACTGTATGGAAGTCCAACAACCAAGGAGTTAAAGAAGAGACATTCATCCAGACTGGTAGGAGGGGCAGAGGCAGGCAGCCAGGGCAGAGAGGACACACGGCAAGGCAGCATCTGTCAGACCAGGTGGGTGAGGCAGCAGCTGGTGGACCAGGTGGTCCCACATTTGCATGCAGATAAGCTGGGGGGAACAACTGGGGAGCAAGAGAGACTGTACAACCCAGGGTTCCAGTACAAGGAAATAAAGCCTCAAAACCTCTGGCTGTAAAATCCTGTGGGGATAGCAGTGGCAGGAGAAATTCCTAGCCTCACAGGAGAGTTCCCTGGAGAGACCCACGGGGTCCTAGAACATACACAAACCCATCGGTGGGGAAAATAGACTCAGTCAGGCTCCCTCATCCAGATGTCCAGGCGACTGTGGCTTGGCAGTATTCATGTGTCCTTGAGTGAGGGCCCAGATGCATAGAATGAAGCTCTGTTACATAACTAGAAGGTCAGTATTGCTGGCTTTGTGTGCAGTTAGTATATAAAGGAGTCAGGACACCCTGTGGTGCATCTCGCACTTGAAGTGCATATGTATCACCCCACCCCAGAATAAAGGTATGTCAGACATCCCAGTGGCTCCACATATATTCTTCCGTCAGCCTGAATCCCATGTGAATCTTCCTGGCCTTGAATGGCTCCAGGATGCCATATACCTGGGAATCAGCACCAGAAGGGCCCAATATGCTTGTGGGTACCAAGGGAAGTGACTGAAAGTAGGCAAGAACTGAGCAGGTGGCATTGTTCCCTCTCTGACCCCTTCCTCACAAACAGCACATCAATGCAGTGAAGTGGGTTAACCCACCCTGGCAAATACCTAAGACTCTGCCCCTTACAATGTAAGAGATGTGCCAAGACAAATACATATGCCCCAAATGAAAGAACACATCAAAACTCCAGAAAAAGAATTAAGTGATGAGGGGATAGAGAACCTATCAGATGCAGAGTTCAAAACACTGGTAATCAGGATGCTCACAGAAATGGTTGATATAGACACAAAATAGAGGAAGAAGTGAAGGCTATACAAAGTGAAATAAAGAAAAGTATACATGTAACCAACAGTGAAGGGAATGAAACCAGGACTCAAATCAACAATTTGGAACAGAAGGAAGAAATAATCATTCAACTGGAGCAGAATAAAGAAACAAGAATTGAAAAACATGAAGAGAGGCTTAGGAACCTGTGGGACAACTTTAAATGTTCCAACATCCAAATCATAAGTGTGCCAGAAGGGGAAGAGAAAGAGCAAGGAATTGAAAACTTATTTGAAGAAAAAATGGAGAACTTCTCCAATCTGGTGAAAGAAATAGGCTTCCAGGAAGTCCAGGAAGCTCAGAGAGTCCCAAAGAAATTGGACCCAAGGAGGAAACCACCAAGGCACATCATAATTACATTTCCCAAGATGAAAGATAAGGAGAGAATTTTAAAAGCAGCAAGAGGAAAGGAAACAGTTACCTACAAAGGAGTTCCCATAAGACTGTCAGCTGATTTCTCAAAGGAAACCTTTCAGGCAACAAGGGGCTGGAAAGAAGTATTTGAAGTCATGAAAGGCAAGGACCTACATCCAAGATGACTCTATCCAGCAAAGCTATCATTTAGAATGGAAGGGCAGATAAAGGGCAGTAAAGTTAAAGGAATTCACTATCATCAAGCCCTTATATGAAATGTTAAAGGGACTTCTCTGAGAAAAAGAAGATTGCAATTATGAACAGTAAAATGACAACAAACTCAAAACTTTCAACAACTGAACCTAAAAAACAAAAACAAACTAAGTGAACAACTAGAACAAGAACAGAAATGGAGATCACAGGAGGGTTATCAGTGGGGAGGGGGAAGAGAGGGAGTGGAGGAAAATGTACAGGGAATAAGAAGCATAATTGGTAGGTACAAAATCAACAGGGGTGGTTAAGAATAGTACAGGAAATGGAGAAGCCGAAGAATTTATATGTATGACCCATGGACATGAACTAAGGGGAGGGGTATGCTGATGGGAGGAGGGTGTAGGGCAGAGTGGGATAAAGGGGAGAAAAAATTGGACAACTGTAATAGCATAATCAATAAAATATACTTAAATATGAATAAATAAATTAAAATATGAAAATCCTTCAATATGTGACAACATGGATGGACTCTAAGGATATTTTTCAAAGTGAAATAAGGCAGTTACAGAAAGACAAATACTGTATTACTCTACTTATATGGAATATCTAAGACAGGCAAACTCATAGAAGCCGAGAATGGAATAGTGGTTGACAGGGACTGAGGGAGGGGCAAATGAGGAGCTGGTATTCAATGGGTATAAAATTTCAGTTACACAAGATGAGTACGTTCTAGAGATCAGGTGTACCATATGGTGCCTACAGTTAATAATACTATATCCTATACTTAAAATGTATTGAAAGAGTATATCTCAAGTTAAGTGGATAAAGAAGACAAGAAGGCAGATAAGATAGCAACATGAGAAAAATTTCATGCTTTGGTGCTGCTAATGTAGGGAGCAAGGTGCAAAGACCAGAGAGAGGCCTATGGTAAGGAAGACCTCCACTGAAAGCCAGCAAGGAAATGGAAACTTCAGTTCTACAAATTCGTGAATCTGAATTCTGACAACACCCATGTGGACTGGGAACATTTCCCTGGTAGATCCTTGGAATGTAAGGATGCAGTCCTGCCCACACCTGGATCTTAACCCAGTGAGATCTGTGCTGGACTTCTGACCCACAGGACTATAATACAATGAACCTGTGTTATTTTAAACCATTACATTTGTGGCAGTTCATTACTGCAGCAAAATAAAATGAATACAGACTCAAACCCTGGTCTCCCACCCCTTACGCTGTAGGAATTTGGGCAAATTACAGAACATCTCTGAGCCTCAATTACCTCATGAATAAAATGGTGATAATAATAGCGCATGTCCTAGATGGTTATGAGAATAAAATCATAGGTATATAAAACATTTCCTTTCATATCTAGTATATAGTAAAAGATTAATGAATATTAATTATGATGTTATTACATGGAATCAACATTAAAAAGCATAGATGAGAAAGCCTCAGTATTCAATTAAATCTGTGAAACACTAATTAATTTCTTTATCTCAGGCCTACTCACTTAGTACACTCACATGATTTTTGAACCTCCGAGAGAACACACACTCTGTAGTGTTTTCCAAAAGTTTTGACTGGGAAACCTTATGTTATAAAGAATCTTTTGTACATCTAGCAGCATGCTTTGAGAAAACAATGGGCTAAATTTTGAGAACCCACATAAAACACAAATATCCTTTGGAAAGAGCAATATGTTAAACCATTATTTATGTTGTTGGTATAGGAATACAAAGATTTAACAACTTATATGTAATGCAAGTATATCATATAAGTAATATTTATAGTCTTGTTGACAAAAAGCTTTTCTGGAATTTCCTTTAAAGTTAAAGGGCCAGTACTGTTGATTATCACAACATCAGTCACTATTACATAAGTAAAATAAAAAGTTCTGCCAGGCAAAACATCATTCATGGGCCAAGGTAGTCTGAAGATTTTTGTGTGTTCAATTCAGAAGTTAATGTGGAAGGAAGATTTCATTCCTAACATTATTTAAGACTCAAGGTTTCAGGTGATCTCAAGAAACTGGAAAATTTTGTCCTGATGTACAATATGTTCTCTTTCAAATTACATGATGATACAATATACATTACATGGATTTGGAAACAGCTAAAGAAAAAGATTCTCTGCTTTCCATTGGCAAAAGTCAGTGCTCTAGACCCACACTGTGGATGTTAGCCACACACTAAACATTCCTTTCCTGTTTAGATGTTTTTCTTCCTGTACTTCCCTAATAAATGCTTTTGATAATGGGGTGTTAGTAGCTTTGGGGGATCATAGGCCATTTAACATACAGATCAAAATGACAAACTTTTTCAATAGCAATAAAAGGCACATGGTCCTTCTAATGATTAATTTTTGGTGTAAACTTGCCTGAACTATGGGGATACCCAGACATTTGATGGAAAATTATTCTGGGTGAGTCTGTGAGTGTGTTTCTGAATGAGATTAATATTTGAACTGTTAGACTAAGTAAAGCAGACTTCCCTCCCTAATGTGAGTGGGCCTCATCCAATCAGTTGAAGGCCTGAATAGAATAAAAAGGCTGAGAAAAGAGAGAACTCCTTCAGCCTGACTGTTTGAGCTGGGATATAGTCTTCTGCCACCCTCAGACTTGAACTGAAACAGGATCTTCCTGGTTCTCAAGTCTGTCAGCTATTAGAATGAACCTTAAACCATTGGCTTTCCTGTGTCTCTAGCTCTTGGAATTTATTAGCCTCTATAAATTGCATGAGCCAGTTCCTTATGACAACCTATGATGTCTACATAATACCCATATGTCATACATATATAGATAGAAAGAAATTATATAAATATTTATAGTTTTTCTGAAAACTCTCTAATATATATTTTGGTACTAAGAGAGGTTTTAGAATTTCAAGGATGAAGTTTCAAATTGATTCTGGGGCTTTTGGAATAGATTTAAATACACTAATAACTCTGTTTCCAGTAGTAAAGCGAGCAGTGGCAGTCCACAGACTGAATTTGTAATGGGGTAGGTTGGACCAGAGATCCCTGGAAAACAGAGGAGACCCCAGGTCCAGGGAACCCCACCCTCCTGCCAAGAAAAGGCCTGGGAGTGAAGAAAGCTGCTGAGGCAGCAAATTAAAGCAGCCCAAGCCTTCCCAAATGGTGCAGAATGAGGCTGCTGCCCGGGGCAAATTGTAAAAAAAGACAATGTGACTATGCGATCAAGTGCTTGCAGAGCTACTCATGACATAGCCTGGGCTGGACGGCAGGAGCTCATATAGCACCTGAGTGAGCTTCAGGGGCCGGATGACCCACCTGGACAAACAGATGCCTCTGCATGTGTGTGACTGGGAGACATTTGCCCTCATTGAAAATGGCAGCTGAAAGATCAAAGACTCTGGGGGACTGACAAGAATGGTGGACACTAATGTACCACAGGAAAAGCTGGACACTCCAACTGGCTCCTGGTGCACATGGGATTTCAGGAGCATCTTTTTAAAGCAAAGGCACAGAAAGGCTCTTGCTCATGTGTTTGGCATAGAGAAGTTGCTCTCTTGGTATGGGGGTTTTGGGTACAGAGGTTTGGAACTTGGTGCAAGCTCTCTCTCTCTCTCTCTCTCTCTCTCTCTCTCTCTCTCTCTCTCTCTGGGATTTTGGCATTTTGGATGTTCTGGACCTCTGGCCCTGCTCCTTGAATGGACAGGAGTGCTAATTGGACCAGGCAGATACCAGGCTTACCAGGGGCTTACACCTCTCATGGATTGAAGCCCACTCCTAAAGGCAGAGTCCTACCCTGAAACATGTGCCTTCCTGGGCTCCAGACTTTAGGACACTATGAACCAGTGTAACACAGCACATGGTTCCTGGACTGCCACATGGAAACTGAGAGCAGCACACCCCAGATCCTGAAGAAGAGAGCTGCTCCAAGAAGATGACAACTCTGAAACCCATGAGTGCACATTCCAGAGAGGATGGAGATTTGTTTACATGACTGGCTGATGGACAGATAAGGAAATGAAGAACTTCTAGGCATGGTTTTGGCTTGTGGTCTTTTGGGGAGCAAGAGAATTTCTGGGTCTTGTGGGAGAGAAGGGCTCAGAGCTGGAGTGCTCTCACTGCCCGCAAAGTTGGAGCCCTGTTAATAAAAACCTGTTTCCATCAGCACAAATTGTTGTATCATATAGAAGGGTGACAAGCAACCAAATCCCAGTCTGCACGGTTACAAATTGAGAATAGAGATATGCAAAATATCATAATTGGCTACTCCTAATCAAACACTTATGTGAAGCAAGTAGGTGAGTGATTATGTATATGATACTTTTGGACATTATGTACATTTCAAAGCAGATAGATAGATAGAGAGACAGACAGACAGACTTTCTGTAAAGTCTGTAAATAGACTTTCTGTGGAAATAATTATTGTGAATTTTCCAGAATAGTGAGATATCTCACACACAAAAAAACTCTAGGAAAAAGCCTAGAGTCAGTGTGAATACTTTGATAAGGACCTATCTAGACTATTGCTGGAGTGCAACAACATTTGATGAAACTAAAGAGGTAAATTTAGGTAACGTAGAGTTTCAAGTGCCTGGTGAATAAGATGCTTGGATATAATTAACCAAGTAAATAATTTTTGTGTGGTTAATAAATAAATAATAAAATAAATAAAGTAAATAAAAATAGATAAAAATTAACCAAGTACATAAAAGACTACTTAGCAGAATGCTAACATGATCAAACTTGGAGTTTTGGCAAAGTTTCATTGTAATCTTCCAGAACTGGATGATGGTGGAAAGAGTAGGAATGTAGTAAACACCAGAAAGTTGCAGGGATCTATGAACCTGTATTAAAAACCTGAAAGTGTGCATTGGCAGGAGGGATTAAAGGGATGAGGGAGAGTGGAAGGTGGTCACACAGCTATTAAATCCAGTACCCTGAAAAGAATAACAGGATTCCATCAACTTTGTCAATGGAATTGTTGGAGACACACCAGAGATTTAGATTCTGAGCCACCTGGATAATGAGGATTGCCATAAAAGAGACACTGAAGTCAAGAGTAGAAACAGAGTTATGTTCTCATTTTTTTCCCTCCCCAATGGGAGATAGGGCATAAGGAGAGGAGGACAAACAATTATTTCAACTTAGTGCGCCTTAAATTTGAGTTATCCAACTGTCAATAATGCTAGGGGTGTTGAGGTACAGAAACAGATTTAAATTTAGGCTATTTAAAAGATGTATAAAAATAATTGTCAAGAAGTAATATATGTAATGTTTCTAAATATAAAATATAGCCAAGGAAAGACCGGGGGCAATCTTTTGGAAATCTTTGTGTACTCTCATAGGCCATGGAAAACTGGCTTAGACATAAACTGTTCTCAGTAAACAATGGTTCACTGATCTGAAACATAAAGAACTATGGTGGACACAAGGAAGGCATGTACTAGTAACCTCTTCACTTATCTCAGAATCACTTTATTAACCTCAAACTAGATCACTGAATTATTTTCTCCCTTCTATCTGTCTCTCTCTGTCTCTCTTTCTCTTCATGTAATATGAAAAATAGAGACATTTATTGAAGAAGATAAAAGATACAAGAAACATTGTACATAGGATAATGGCACCTCAGTCCCCTTCAAAGTAGGTACCTTGGGACCTCACACAGCTCTCCCAGTGTCTCTTCCACTGTCCAAATCCTTTGTTAGAATCACCATCAGTTGCCCCATCATATTTTCCTGAATTTTATCCATGGCCTGAAATCTCTTCCTTTTCAAAGGTGATTTTAGTTTTTGAAACAGTCAGAAGTTGCAGGGCACCAAATATGGGCTGCAGGGGGCCTGAGTCACCTGGGTGATTTGATGTTTTGCCAAAACACTGCATGAGGTGATGCATGAGTGGGCATGTTGTTGTGATGAAGCTGCCAATGACCAGAGCTGTGGCTCTTTTCATTGTATTGCATCTCTCAACCAACAAAGAACATTGAGGTAGTACTCCTTATTAATTGTTTGGCCTGGAGGGCATACTTGTGATGGATAACACCTTTCCAATCAAAAAACACAGTTAATGTGGTCATAATCTTGCTGCGACCTTGCCTCACCTTTGGGCATAAAGAGTCAGGCGACCTCCACTGGGATGACTAGGCCTTTGTTTCCAGATTATAGCCATAGACCCACAATTCATCTCTGGTTATGACCTTCTTGAAGTAATCTGGTTCATTGTCAGTGGTTTGAATCAAGTCATTAGCAACTGCAGCACGATGTTCCTCCTGCTCTGTTAGCAGGAGCCACAGAACGAATTTTGCCACGACATGTTTCATGCCACACCAAGATCCTGCATCAAAATCTCAGACACAGTAGTTCTTGGAGTTCCCAGATCAGCTTCTAGTTCTCGCACTGTCAGTTGCTGATCTTTGTTGATTGCAGCCCACACACATTCAACATTCCCAGGTGTGCTGCTTGTTGCAGGCCCCCCAGAATGTGGATCCCTTTCAACAGATTCTCGACCATCTTTGAAGCATCTGTGCCTCACATTTATGTGCACTGCACTCATTGCATCATCACTGAAATCCTTCTGAGTCATCAGCAAAGTTTCAATAGAGGAAGGTTCAAGCTTACCACAAAATTTGAGGAAAATTCGTTGTTCTACTCACTCATTTTGAATGAGATGACCACACAGTACACATGCTCACTCAATAGGGTCTACCACCCCCACTGACTAGTACAGTGAAGTCATCACTGTTCACACGTGTGCATTCCAGTCCTCTCTCCATGGCTTCCAGGTTTCATCAATGTTCAGCAAACTGTTGTCGTTAGATTAACCATGGCTGGAGTTTTTGCAGACAGACCTCATATATAGAATATATATTAGAGTATAGGATATACATATATTCTCTAATAAAAGCCACTATTTAAGACACAAATCTCATTATATTAAAGTACAATAATAGGTGTTAAGATAGGATATAGTATCTTCATATAGATTTTTATTAAGAAAATTAAGTTTAATAAGCTTAAACTTTAATTGGACTGAAAATTGATTGCTAGATTTTCATCAGAGGAGTAAAAACCTACATAAATGTTGTTACCTCAGTTCCACTCAATCTCAGGAGGAGGACAAGGTGGAGAGGCACTGGGCACACTCAAGATATAGGGACATTTTTAAAGCAAGCATCATCTAGAAAAGAAATAAAGACTAAGATTTAGCACAAATTTAGCTACAACATGAAAATAGCCAGAAAAACATTCAAACCAATTAAGGTAAAGATTAACTAATGTTCAATTTAACCACATAAGAAAAATATAAACCAGTTCTACATCTTTTTAATTGATTGCCACACAGCAGCATTTAAAACTGAGTGGTGTAAATGTGAACCTATCTACTGAATTTCTTTAAGAATATCTATTAAGGAAAATTCTGAATTGTTCAAAAGGACTTCACTAAAGTCCTTCTGGAACACGTGGGTTAGTTAAAAGGGACCGTTTCATCTCTACCTAAGGCAGCTAAGAACACTGACTCTTTACTACAAGAATCATCAAACAAGTGATATATCTCTTTATCTGAAAATGAAAATAACTCAAAACACAGTCCTTATTTCAGACAAATGTGTTCATTCACACACACTTATTGTGCATATCAATGATACTGTTACTGAATTCTACAAATTTGAGCTTTGTTAGGAGGTACAGGAGCTAGATCAAGATGGAATATGCATTTTTACAAGATCATACACACATATCAATGTTATTTTTCTAAGCAAGCAAAAAAAAACTACAAAATAAAATTTAATATCTTACAGTACCAAAAACCAAATTACATTCTGAAGAATAAATCTAATATGAGCAGACCTCTATTTCAAAGAGTACAGAACATTTTTGACTGAAATTAGAGATCTGACAAATGGAGGATAATGCCAAGTTCTATGTACTGGAAACAGCACTACAAAGACCCAAGTTGATCTATATATTTAATGAAATCCCAAGAAACATCTTAGCCAGCTGAGATGTGAATATACCGATTAGAAAATTAATTTTTAAATTTACATGAAAAAGCAAAAGGCTTTTTCCATGGTCAGGGCAATCTAAAAGAAGAACAAAATGAGGGCACTTGTACTACCAGATACCAAGATTTATCCTAAATAAGTCTAAAGTAATTAAATTAATATAGTATTGGCTAAGAATAAACAAATGTGTAATTTCTCTATTAAACACAGTGAAGGATGCAGAAGCACTGTAATGAGTGGTCTTTTGAGTAAAATGATGCTCAGACAATTGGCTATGTATATGGATAAAATAAATACTCTTTCCTCTCACCAATCACAAAAATCAATTTCAGATGGATTAAAGATCTAAATACAAAACATAAAACAATAATGTTGTAGAAGAAAATATAAGAGATTATCATTAGCATAATAAGCAATTTTTAGAAAAAATAAATAAGGTACTAAAAGTAATTCAGAGATATAACTAAATTTTTAATTGAATATATTGGGGTGACATTGGTTAAAACCATAGAGATTTCAAAAGTACAACTCTATAACACATCATGTACATACTGTGATGTGAGTTCACCACCCAAAGTCAAGTCTCTTTCCAACACCATTTATCTCCCTTTTGCCCTCTTCCACCTCCCCTTATCCCCTTCCCATTTGGCAAACACCATACTGTTGTCTATGCCTGTTTTTTCCTTAACCCCTTCACCTTTTCAGACCAATCCCCCCAACCCCCTGCTCTGTGACAGCTATTCTCTGTGTCTATGAGTCTGTTTCTATTTTGTTTGTTGAGGTTTGACACATGTACATACTTGGGTAACCTCAGGTGACTTCTTTTTTTTGTATTAAAATATATATATTTATATAAACAGGCCCTCGCTGGTGTAGCTCAGTGGACTGAGTGCCAGACTGCAAACCAATGGGTTGCTGGTTTGATTCCCAATCTAGGGCACATGCCAGGGTTGAGGGTCAGGTACCCAGTAGGGGGTACATGAGAGGCAACCATACATTGATGTTTCTTTCCCTCTCTTTCTCCTTCCCTTCCCCTCTCTCTAAAAATAAATACATAAAATCTTTAAGTACACATATATATAACATAATAATTGCCATTTTAACCATTTTAAGTGTACGGTTTAGTGGCATTACAGCCATTCACATTGCTGTACTGCCATTCACCATCCATCTCTAGCACTTTTTCATCTTCCCATACAAAACTCCATACTGATTGAACAGTGACACCCCATTCTCCCCCAGCACCCAGTCCCTGGTAATCACTGCTCTACTTTCTAGCTCATTAATTGGTTATTCTAGGCATGTCATGTAAATAGAATAACACAATAATTGTCCTTTTGTATATGTCTTATTTCAATTAGCATAATGTCTTGAAGATTCATTCATGTGACAGCATGTGTCAAAATTTTATTTCTTTTTAAGGCTGAACAATGTGAAGTGACATCTTTTTAAACTGTTGATGTTTTTGTGTTCCTTAATTCACTTTTCTTTCTTCAAATAACTAAATTTTAAAGGTAGAATCTAGGTTAATAGTTCTTAAGCTTCTGTGAGTTTGAGATTCTTTTGAGAACCTTACTTAAAATTGTTATACCTGTAAAAAAATTACACGCACACACAATTGCAGAGCATAAAACCTTCCTTAGATCTTTAGGTTGGTTCCCACTGAATTAGTCAGAAGAGAGTATGAGTAAAGCACTAGGCAAAAGGCCAGTGCTTAGAAATTAATCAGAAGTCTATCTACCATACCCAGACGTCTAATGAACTGAACATAGTCTTCAAACACCAAACGATTGTCTGAGGATCTCACATTGTGCGTTAAAGATAAACAGGAAAATTCCAACTCATTCATCATTGTCAATCTCATTATCATCGTCATCCAAAGAAAGATACACTTTCTAAGAAAGAAAGAGAAAAAGCATTTCTGAATTAAACAAAACTTGCAGAGGGTTATACACGGTATGATTCCAAAACTATAACTCAGTGGTGTACAGTTCTGTATAATAAGAATCAGACAGATGGAGGAAAGATGTAAATAACATAGTCTAGCTTTATGTATAATGTATGAGTAAAATTTTAAATATATATGAGCCCAATCACAAGGATCCTCAAAACCAGGAAGCAAGAATGTCAAAGACAGCAGAAGGTGGTGTGACAATAAAAACAGAAGAGAAGGCGGTGTGATACAGGACCATGAAGAGAGCCTCAGGAAACTGGGAAAAGGCAGGGGGAAAGACTGCCCCCTAGAGCCTCCAAAGGAAATGCCTTGACTTGAGCCCCGTGTAAAACATTTTGGATTTTATGACTTCATATGAGATAATAAGTTTGTGTTTTTTAAACCACTAAGTGTGTAGTAATTTGTTACAAAAACAATGAGAAACCAATATATATATTATGCTACCTTGATTGATTTTTGGTTGTTAAATCAAGCTCAGACTCCTGTGATAAATGTTCCACCAGGTTTATAAATCTTTTTACATGTTGCTGGATTCAGTTTGCTATTATTCTGTTGAGGTCTTCTGCATTAATATTTATGATAGATTTTTTAGTGTAGGTTTTTGTTTTGGGGGGTAATTTTTTTGGTCTTTTGTATTATCCTTTTTCTGTTTTCTGTCTCAGGGTAATATTAATCTTGTAGAATGAGTTGGGAAGTATTCCCTCCTCTTATATTTTTTGCAAGAGTTTATGAAGGATTGGTGTTAATTACTCTTTTAAATGTTTGTTAGAATTTACCAATAAAGTCATCTGGACTTGGCTTTTCTTTCTTGGATTTATTTAAAAATTATTATTACTAATTCAGCTTTGTTTTTATAGGTCTGTTTATACTACTTGTATTGTTTGAGTCAGTTCTGACAGATTCTGTCTTTCTAGGAATTTGTCCATTTTATGTTATTTAATTCGTTGGCATATAAGTAGTTGGTACGTCTTTATTATTCACTTTATTTCTGTAAAATCAGTAGTGGTGTTTCCTCTCCCACTGATAATTTTAGTAATTTGAATCTTCCATTTTCTTTTCTTGGTCAGTCTAACTAAATTTGTCAATTAAAAAAATCTTTTCAAAGAACCCCTTTGGTTATATTGATTTTCTCCATTATTTTCTTAATATCTGTTTCATTAATTTCTGTACTAACGTTCATTCTTTCTGCTTGTTTTGGGTTTACTTTGCTCTTCTTTTTCTAGATTCTTAAGGTGGAAATTTAGGTTATTGAATTTATATCCTTGTTGTTTTTAATATGATTATTTATAGGTATAAATTTTCCTTTAACTGCTGCTATTGCAGCATCCCACAGGTTTTGATGGGTTGTGTTTTATTTTCATGTCACAGCATTTTCTAATTTACTTTGTGAGTTCTCCTTTGCTACGTTATTTGGGAAAGTGATGTTTAATTTCCATTAAGCATCACTCAAATTTTTATGCTCATTTATGTTTAAATTAATTTAATTTTGGCCAAAGAACTTACTTTGTCCTTCAATCCTTTTAAATTCATTGAATTTTACTTTATGGTCTAACATAAGGTCCGCCCTACAGACTATTTCGCGTGACCTTGAGAGAAATGAGCACTCTGCCGTCCAAGGGAGCGCTTTGCAGCTAGATGTCTGTCAGCCCCGCCAGGTTTGTCGTGCTGTTTACATCACCTATTTCTCAGTCGATCTGCTAACTATTCTATTCATTGTGGAAAACTGGATACTGAAATTCCCAATAATCACTGTTTAATTATCTATTTATCCTTTTAATTTTGTCAACTTTTGCCTTTCTGAGTTTGGGGGCTCTGTTGATAGGTGCATATATATCATTAATTGTCATATCTTTCTGATAGTTTGACCTTCTTATGATAAAATGTCTTTCCTTTTCACTGAAATGATTTTTGTCTCAGAGTTGATTTTGTCTGTTTTTTCCCCACATTTTATTGTTGTTCAAGTACAGTTGTCTCCGTTTTCCCCCCACCACTCCCCACTCTAGCCATCCCCACTTCCCACCCTTGAGCCTACCCCACTTTGCTTTTTTAGTTTAGCTACTTCAGCACTTTTAGTTAGTGTTTGCCTGCAAATGTTTCCTTTTCCTTTCAACCTATTTATGTCTTTAAATCTAAAGCGTGTATTCTATAAGCAGTATGTTCATTCTGCCAACATCTATCTTTTGACTGAGGTGTTTAACCCACTTACATTCCATGTAATTGCTGATGAGGCAGAATTTAGATCTATCCTTTTGCTACTTGTTTTCCTTATGTCTTAGCTTTTTCCCTCTGTTTCTTGATTCTTGCCTTTTACTTCTGTTAAGTGTACTTTTCTAGTGTACTTTTAAAATCTCCTTATTGTTTGTTTTACAATATTTATTTAAGTTATTTTCATTGTTCTGGCAGTTATAATTAATCTAAAACAATTAAATTTAATACAATCTACTTGATTAATGCTAACTTAATTTCAATAAGATGCACAAACTTCTAAAATACTCCCCTCCTTCTCCCTCCTTTGTACAAATGCACATCTGTATATATTACAAGCCCATTAATACAGTTTTATATTTATTGTTTGCAGTTGTCTTGTAAAACAGGCTGGAGAGGAAAAGAAATACAAACACGATTGAATTTATGTGACCTTTTATAATACCTATGCAGTTACCACTCCCAGTATCTCTTTCATACTTTCTCCTAATCTTTTATAATGCTTTCCTATAGTTCTCAGAACATATTTATAATGACTTATTTAAAGTATTTGTCTATGTCCAAAATCTGGTCCCCCTCCAGGACATTTTCTGTTGTATGTGGACTTGCTTTCCTCTTTCTTCCCATGCTCGGTATTTTTTTGTTGGTGGTGTTACAAATAGAGTTGTTTGTAACAACTCTGGTATCAGATTCCTCTACCTCCCACTGAGCTAAGCTCTGAATTATTTAGATAGCCATCTAAGCATAGAAATATCCCAGGGAGCCGAAATTTCAGGTGAAATATTGACTGCACTGGGAATAGTGTTTTTAACGGAGCTCCGAGCGAGCGCGGTGCAAACTTGTCCTTCCCTGCAGTGCTGCTGGGTTTTGAGGACGACACCACTCAGCTGCGGAGGGAGCGAGAGGTGAGAATAATCCTAAACTCAAACATCACAGACTCTGCTCTCTTACCAAAGTTTAGTATTTTGTTTTGTATAGACAATTTTCAGTTCATTCTGTGGCTTTGATTAGTTGCCAGAGTTCTGAAGTGATTGAATTTTAGTTATATTTCTTGTATTTTTGTTGTTGTAGAGGGAGAGTGGGTTCATCTAGGCCCTTAATCCAGACGGTCCTCCCCTGGTTAACATCTATCTTAAAGAGTGTACCTCCAACCATATAATCAGTCCTGGTGCAATGTCTGAAAACCAGAAAACACAGTTAAATCTGATCCTGAGTTTTCAGAAAACCTGCAGTCATTTGGAAGAAAGAAATGCACAGCCAAGTAACATATATATATTTAACAAGGAAGAAATAAAGATATAAGATCGAATTTTCTTGTATTTATTGGTACTCAGTTAAACTCTGTGAAAAATATAATGAAAGAGGTCTTAAAGGGGATATTACATTCTAATCCCAAATAACATTTATCAGATGAAAGAGCCAGCAGACACTTTTGCATCTTAACTTACTTTTCAATTTTACAATTCATAAAATACTCACCAAGGCATGACACAAGTTTGGAGTTCAAGCACCGTGCACTTTATGCTGCAAGATCCATTAAAAGCAATTATGTGTAAGATTCCCAATAGGAAAGTGTGCATTTTTTTTTCAAGGAATACTTCAAAGCGGGAAGCAGGACCCCTTCATCCAATTTTACATGAAAAGTGATCTAGTCTCATCTGTGGCCACTTCTCTCCTGTGATTATCGCTAGACGTGGAGGACTAAGAGCAAAACGAGCAGCATCTCTCCATGGCAGGAGCTCGTTCTCACAAGTGTGAAGAGCAGCCTGGCTTTCGGCAGGGAGACAGCAGTAAATCCCACACTCTGAGCAGGAGCAGCGGGAAATTTGATCATAAGCCGACTCTGCTCTACGCCACCTTTCTCCGATTGTCTCTTTTTAGCTGCCTAAAGTCCATGGTATTGAACACCGCTATCAACAAGATTCACTCATTTTGCGTCATCAGGCTAATGACTTTCCTTCCTCTATGAAAAGTACAATTCTAGTGTAAAAAGGCCGAAGGATGAATTTAGAAACGTTGCAGCTCTGCCCTTTACCAGGTCTTTGAACTTGTGCTTTACTCTTCCTAAGACTCAGTATCCGCATCTATAAACTGGAGACCACTGTTTCTCTCACTTGATTTTTATTAGGTCATCAAATAAGATAATGTGTACCTAAAAGCATGATTGAGTATAACACTTAATATTGGGCTGGCCAAAAAGTTCATTTGTTTTTTTCCATAAGGTGGCTCTAGTAGCACTTCATTGTCTTTAACTTCATTTGTAACCATTTTGTTAGATTGCATTGTGACAGCTGTCATATCAGTGTGCATTAAAAAAACTTATCAAAACTGGTGAATTTTTGTGTATCCATTTTAATATTGAAGGAAGAAAATACACAACATTTTTGGCATACTATGCTTAAATAGTTCAAGAAGGGTAAAAATGCAACTACAACACAAAACAAGGTTTGTGCGGTGTATGGAGCAGGTGGTATGATTGATCAAATGTATCAAAAGTGGTTTGCACAGTTTTGTGCTGGAGATTTCTCGCTGGACAATGCTCCACGGTCAGGAAGGCCACCTGAAGTTGATAGTGATCAAATTGAGACATTAATTGAGAACAATCAACATTTTACCATGCGGGAGATAGCTGACGTACTCAAAATACCCAAATCAATAAAGTTATTGGTGAAAATGAAAAATGTGTCTTTTATGGAAAAAATGGACTTTTTATGGACTAAATGGACTTTTTGTCCCACCCAATACAAATATAAGATGTTTGACTATGGCTCAGATTAATACAATTCCATTGGACAAATCTTGGAAAAAAGAACTCAATATTTACATTAATACTTAATACACTGTATATCCTTTATTCCAAGCAATAAGCAATGATTAATCTTTACCCTCTTATTTGTAATTTTTGCCACATTTACTTACCACTTAAGACATTAAAGCAAAATTGCACTGAAATATTCACCACAGCTTTGTAAGAATGCCGATATAAGCTCGGGATGAGTTTCCCAAAGGTGGGCTGGCTTATATGAAAACTGTGGAAACATGAAGCATGACTAAGTCCCCTCTCCCCACAGTTACTTCTAGGAAAAAAAAAACCACATAGAAAGTTAACATTTAACATAGATGAATTTTATCCACAATGCTCTTAAGAAAAATAAAAAGATTATCCCATTGCTCTAGTTTATAAAACAATAAGTGGACAAGTAGTCAAAACCAAACAAACTGCAATTAAAACACCTTGTCCTGTACACACAGCACTTGTTCTTATGATCCCCTGTTTACTAAGACCGTAAGTCCCCTGTTCCGAGGAAAGATGACTAAATCATGAGTGTTAGGTCCTCGGTTTCTCCTTAATTGTTCAAACATGTATTGAGTGTCTACAAAGTTCCACGCACTTTCCAAGGTGCCGGCGGTGTTATGTTACAGAAAACAGACAAGGCCTGGAATAATGCCAGAGGAAAAACTACAGGGATAGTTCTCCATGCCGTGTCAACCTTTTCCTTTAATGTCATTGTTCCAGACATAAAAATGTCCATGCTATATATGCTTAATTCTTTTAATATTTGAGAAAGTTAGAGGTATTTAAAATAAACCTCCAGAATTCTCAATGGATTTTTTTTGACAGAGTTCTCAACAAAATATTTTTCAGATCTACCTTCTCCATGAAGGTTCCTTTTTCTCTGATCCTCCCACTCCGGCTCAGTTCTCTATCCAAAAATTATATCTCATCACCGCCTCTTCCCATATTTTTTTATTATATGTCTCTTATGATCCTTATCCTGGTCTTTTACCTTCTGTTAAAATGATTTGTGTTTATGTTTTATTCTCCTTGGTTTCCTGTAATCTCCTGGAGGGCAGGATCCATACCTGATTCAATCCATTCAATCCCATGATGTCTTACAGATACATGATACATTGTGAGCCTACATAAGTCTTCCTTCCATGACACTTGGAACATTGCCTGGAATATAAAAAGTTCTCAATAAATATCAGCTCCAATGAGAAACTGCATGATGTTAATTGAAGGACAATGTATATAAAAATGTAAGATGTGCCTTGTTGTACCCTTGGCAATTTTGACAACTGAAATAATGACTTGGGCCTTTTTAAAGTATCTATTTTTTTTCCAGACAAAGGGCAAGAGAGAACTTTTTGGGCTCCAGTTACAAGAAACTATGTAAAAGCATCCAAGAAACCTATATGTGAAGTGATAAGATATTTGAAAATATCAATGCCTTTCCCAGAGGATTTGTTCCATTTGTAAAATTTATGTCTCTGGACAAAATCTGAGGTCCTGGAGTCTTTGGTACATCTTGGCGTCAGGTCAAGTAAGGAAAATTAGAGCATTAAATGAGAATCGTTCGGACCCCAGAGTCCAGCACAGCTGAATGCAACGTTCTTGTCATGACTGCATTTAGAGCAAAAGCTCCCCAACGCGGCGCCTCGTGGGCACGAAATTTTACTTTCTGAATTTTTAATGTTTGACAAAGACTGTGAAGTTTCGTGAACTGAAGTTACTGTGTTCTTGCTTGACTGGTTTGGGTTCCATGAGGCTTATGTGCAAGAGACAACAGATTTCCTGATGGGGCCTTTCCTGCTAACATTTGTTTTCTTCTCTTTGTCAGCAATAAGTTAGCAATTATCTGCAATTGTCACAGTCTCTCACCATCTCTCTTTGTTGTTGTTGTTGGAAAGGGAAGGAAGAGCTTTATTTATGTATTTCATTTTTATTTTTATTAAACAAGATATTTGGTAAAGTTTTATTTTTGTTATTCATTTTTTTTAATATGAGGTCGGGCATTTTCTCCAGCTTTATTAAGTCATGATAAAAACCAAAAAATATCACATATATGTAAGGTGTACAAAGTGGTATTTTAATATAAATGTACCTTGTGCAGTGATTGCCACAATCAGGTTAATGAGCATACCTATCACCCCACACAGTTACCATGGTGTGTGGGTCTGTGTGTGTCTGTGTGTGTCTGTGTGTATCTGTGTGGGTCTGAGTGTTTAGAATGTTTAAGATCTATTCTTGTAACAAATTTCAAGTATACAATACAGTTATTAATTATAGTGCCCACGCTACACATTAGATCTCTGAAACTCATTTACCTCCAGGACTGAAATCTGTGCCCTCTGACCAACTCCTTCCCCTTTCCAGCGTCCCCAGGCCCCGGCAGCCATCACTCTGCACTGTTTCTCTAGGTCCAGTGTGTTTAGATTCCTTGTATAAGGGAGGTCATGTAATATTCACCTTTCTGTGTCTGTCTTATTGCACCTAAAATGATGTCCCCCAAGTTCATCCACATTGTCACAAATGACAGAACTTTCGCCTCCTTTATGGCTGAAGTACATACCACAATATCTTTTTTCATTGACTCATTGAAAGATTCCTAGGTGGCTTCCGTATCTGGGCCATCACGAATAATGCTGCGATGAGAATAGCACCTCTTAAGTAGTATGTGTGTGTTTTGTTGTTGTTATTGTTGTTATTTTATTTATGTTATTTTTTGCCTCACAGACATCATCTTAGTGTCTATCCCTTGTGAAGGTCAAATCTCTACTCTGCGTGACTACCCAAAACCAAGATGACCAACATCAACTCCCCAGTGAGTCCCAGGCCATTCATTTTAGAACCTAAACCTGCCCAAGTTCTAGGTGGATAATGGATGGATTCCACTACACACTACAAAAATATGGGAGTAATAATTCTTTTAATAAATAAGTAAAATTACTTCTGTTAGAAAAGTAGGTTTACAGCTGTTTGTATGGAAAATACAATAATTAGTAAATAATACAAGAATAAACTCTATGTTTCACATACTTATAAGTGTAAACCTATCTTTGCCCCACCCTGTAAGTGGGAGACTTCAACCTTCCACTCCATCGTGGTAACGGCCAAGCGAGCTAAGGAGGACATCCTCAAAGAGGGGAACCTGGCATGAGGTCAGTGTCTGAGCAGGGAAAGAAAGATTTCCACATGGAAAAGTGCAGAGTCCGCGATGGATGATTAGGGTGTCCATAGGTGGGGATGGCCCAGGGTGGGCTATCAGAGCCCAAGCAGAGTAAGGAGAAAAATCCATGCATAGAAGTGGTCTGATGAGAGTACCACCCCACCAAAATGTAGAAAGGACACCTACCTGAGAAGCGGTCTTACAAGGGGCGTCAGGGTCCAAGCGAGATGAGGAGGGCATGCGAATGGTAGACTGAACTTTCGTAGGGTCTCAGAACCCCAGCAGGAAGAGGAGAACACCCACGTGAGGAAATGGCTTGGAAAGGGAGTTCCATCCCAGCAGGATGAGAAGGGCGCCCACAGGAGAGTGGGTGGCGGAGTGACAGCAGACCGATCACGTGTAAAGAGCTCAGTCAGATACGTATATAAACTAAGGAAAACTGGAGCCAGGCTTCTCACTGTTGGAAAAGGGAATCACACGTGTGAAGGGGGAGAAAATCAAAACAACTCCTGTGATACTGGATTGAAATTAGAGTAAATAGTGACACCTGAGTAGCAATGAGACTATCCGGCACCCCGATTTTGGCTTCTAAACAGCACTGTCCATTCGAAGGGACTCAGGGATCCCTGGAGAAATGCCTGACTACAAGGCTGGGAAGGCAACTAAAAGATGCGCTTGGGACACGGGGCTGTGTCCCAGAGTAAGAAAGTTCTCAAAAGTAGTAACATATTGTAACCCTTTCAACCACAAAGGAAACCATGTGTTTTGGAGTAATTTCATACTTAGATAAACATTGAAAACACAATACAAATAATTTATAAATACATCACAGATATGATAAAATGAATGAAAAATTAAATCAAAGTTTGATTAGAAATGACATGGTTACATCGTTTAATTTGTAAATGCCCCTCATATTGGGTTTATCTGATGTTTCCTCACAATTAGTTAGGTTCAAGTTATGCATCTTAGGCAGAAATGTCACAAATGTGACATTGTATTGTATCCCATCAGGAATTGCAATGTCTTAAGTCATACTATTATTTTAATGCAACCATTTCTTTATATTTCAAAGTGACAATTTTCACTTTGATCAGTTGATTAAGGCAGAGTATGCCATTCCTCTCCGTTATAAGGTTACTTTTTTTTCCTCTTTATAATTAGGAATTATTTTGTTCCAAACATGTCAGGTCTTGAAAGTCAAAGAACATTGGAACTCTTCCAGAATGGAGAAGGACAGATATGGCAACTAAACAACAACATCTGGATCTGAAATAGATGCTTTTGCTAAAAATTACATTGTGAGGAGGCGTGTAAACACTTGAATAAGGTCTGGTGAACAGATAGTCCTACGGGGTCATTGTTAACCTCTCAATTTTGATCCCTGGACCGTGGCCACATAGGAAAGAATACTTTTTTGCAGGAAACGAATGCTAGCAAATTCAGTTATTAGTGTTATACTTACAACTGTCCTGTAAATGTGGGACTGCTCCAACACAAAACCAAAACACTAAAACTAAAACTGCACATGTCCTCTAACCAATCCCTTCTACTAGTCTATGAAAATACTCAAGCAAGAATACCAGGGAGTTCCTGTAAATATATTCATTGTAGCATTATTTATAACATGAAACAACTGGAGGTGGTCTTATTTTGAAAAATAGAGGAAGTGTAAGTTGTGGTCAGTTCATGGCATATGATATCATAGGAAAAGGTTAATCTATGTCTGTAAGAATGGGAATTATTCAGGACATACGCTGAGCGAAAATATATACAATTCAGAACAAATATACATCATGATCTAATTTTAATTAAAAATAATATGGGAGAGGGAAATAGAACTATATTATTATAAGATTACTATATTATATGTTAATTGGTGTAATATCAATTCATGAAAGACTGTGGTAAGTTAAGGATTTATATTGTAATTTCTACTATAATCACTAAAAAAAGAACAAAAGTATAGTTGTAGATGAAGACAAACACAAAATAAAACAATCAAAACCAAAAAAACTACTAAGTTTTTTTATTAAATGTATACTGTTCAAAGGCTCATCATCAAATTAAACTACAAAATTCATAAAGTTTATATTCATGAATGCTTTAGTAATACTGGGTTATTCTTCTGTGTATTTATGTCCCATTTGTTGTATAAAGAGATTAAAATAGTAGGTTACTTAGCAAAAGCAATTTCAGGTTTTGATTGACAATTTATTAAAACTTGTAAATCAAATCACCTTTTCACAATAGCATAAGCGGCAACCTCATGCCCAATCCCCAAACAGAGCATTATCCCCCGTTGTACAGCAACATTTTCTCAGGAGAGGAACACCCATCTCGTTTCAGCCTAACAGTTTCACAGCGCAGAGGAGAGGATGGATTTTCCAGCTCAGGAGGGTCCGGATTTTCCTTCTCTTTTTGTTCATTCTGTCTTCACACGACATCTGCCATTTCGTGGTGATGGCTAGAAACAGAACTACTGTCGCATTTCTTTTTTATCCAGAAGCACGGCCTGGACATGGCCAAGTTGATCGATTAATTCCGAAGTCAATACTTCAGGTGAGAATCTATAACATTTGATGAAACAAAAATGGCCCTCTTAGAATTTTGTGCAGAGATATTTGCTAAACCTTTTCACACTCAGAGATAATCCCCAAACTGAACTATGTTTAAAGGTCCCTGTGCAAATCACTATGTTTCCAGGCAAAAGGTTTGCAGGCCATAGCCTGTGTGCTACGTTGTTTAGTATTACATTTAGACACATTGTGGTAATAATGCTAGGTCCATGTTACTGTGTATAAAGATATACGTGTGAAACACATTGTTTGGTAGTATGTGGTGATGTACTGCTCTGTCAGTGTCATATGTTAAAACTGTGTTTGAACAGGGCTAGATATTGATTTATTTCTACAGAGATATATGTGTGAACCACTGAATTTAGCGGTGCTTAGTACATATGCCTCTTGGTTTAGAGGCGTAAACTGATATTCCCTTTATTAATCTTACATGTATGTGCTCCTGCATATGGTGATGCTTGTGTGAACACCTCTGTTTAACAGAATGTGCTGTGTAGGCTCCTTTATTAATGATTTATGCTAAAAAAAAAAACCAGTTGTCACCGTGTTTGGTAGCATGTGCTATATGCAGTATTTTGTTTAGTCATATATGTTGAAATATGTTGAGACACTGTGTCTAATAGTGGTGTCTGACTATACAGTGATATGTGTGTGAAACAGGATGTTTAGCAATACTTGCTGCATGAACGGTTTTGTTTCATGTTATACAGGTGACATGCATTTTTCAGTGCTAGGTGCACGTGTTACTATGAACAGTTCCATGTGTGTGAAACACTGTGTTTGTCAATGTGTGGTACATTTCCTACTTTGTTTAGTGATATATGTTGATACACAGAGTTCAGTAGTGTTTGGTGTGTGTTTTACACACACAGGAACAGATTCTGTGCCTCTCACATACATTCCTAAATGCACTATCACCACCAACAAGCAATACTAAACTGTACCTCAGACACACACACAAAAGTAAACACAGTATCTCACACTGGACTCACTGAAATCATCAGCACACGCATACGATATACCCAGCACTAACATAACAGCCAGCACACATGTCATTTAACACTGTGCCTCACAAACACATCAATAAAAACATTACTACACGCAAGTCACCATGAAGCACAGTGTCTCGAACACAAATTATGAGACACGCAATGCCTCAAACACACTTCGCAACACCCAGCACCTCATTCACACATTATTAAACACTTATCACACACACACACACACGCGCGCGCGCGCACACACATTATATAACACATTATATAACACACTACATAACACATTATCACTTAAGACATCACCTCATACATAACTAAGGCAATGCCTTACACATTCTACATAATGAAAACAATACCGCATCTTCTCATAACTATAGTGTTACCTCACATGTCACTGAAATCACATCCCACACACATTAATAATACAGCGCTTTGCACAGACATCACTAAAAGCAGTATCACACACATTGCATAAAACTGAATACAGTGTCTCTCACATCACTAAATACAGCGACTCAAATCCATCACTAACCAGATAATTGTACACATCAAAAAGCATTACCTACAGTGTCACACACAATCAACAGTGCTTTACACATATCACTAAACACCGCATCACATACCATGTCATTAGACAATCTTTCACAACTACTTTAAAATCTCAGTGACTCAGACAATATAAAGCTCACTGTCACATACACCACACTCCACTAAACACAGTGTCTCCTACACACATAATTAACACAGTGTGTTACATACAGTATTAAATACAATGTCACATGCTATAAACATACTATGAACTAAATCCAGTATCTCGCAAGCATCACTAAACCAGCATTGCATCCACCACGTACCACTAAACACAGTGTGTCACACACCTCCCTAATCACAGTGTCACACACAATGCACACCACTAAACGCAGGGCCTCACATACACATCACTGACCATGGTATAATACACATCAAACACTATCATACAAGGTATTTTGACATAACCAATAAACGCAGTATCACACACCACCTTCCCGCCTAGGCATATGCCAGGCACTATGACAATACAATATTCCTTACTCAAGGGAAAAGAGAGTAAATATGCATTCAGTTACAGTACATGTCAGAATAATATTATTCACACATACAAGGAAACACATAAGCATGCACTACATGCCTAACAAATTCCAGGCATTATTCTGATAATAAGGAATAGTGAAATAAATGTGTATAAAGCAGCCAATATATAACTGGCACTCTTCTAGTAAAACGTTACTCACACATAGGAAGGAGACAGGCACGCCTTGATTGTCCAGTATATGCCAGGCAGTTTCTGTGTTAACCTGCTTATCCACAGGGGGAAACAAGCAAGCGCGTGTTGAAGCCTTACACGCTCCGGATAGTCTGCTCCCCTTGCTATGTTATTCACACATGGAGAGAAAGCGAGCCACAGTAGTTAGGATGTGCGAGGCAGTTATAATACACCATTACTCAACAAGAGGGAGAAAAATAACAATGAATGGGGCACCTGGTTTGTGTCAGGTGCTAGTCCAACATGCTTTTGCTAACATGTAGGGAAAGGAAATGAGCATGCATGGGCCACATAATGTATGAGCATGTGCGAGGAAACCTCTTACAAGCACAATTATACTGTAAAGTCATTTATATATAAAGGAAGCAAACAAGGATGAATTAAGCTCTTAGTATAGCCAGGAACTATTCTAGTACAAAATTATTCAGAAGTAAAGAAGCACACATTCCTCAACTACCTCGTCTATGCCAGGTACAGTCTATTATGGCATTATGTAAATCGAAGAAGAGGAAAGGAAAGGGAGCCAGCATCCTCGAACACCTCATGTATGATTGACGTTAGTTTAAGACATTGTTCATGTACAGGGAAAATAAATGGCATACACTGAGCATCCAATACTTCTAGTTACTATTATATTATGACACCACACACATACATAAAAAGAAATGAGGATGTACTGAGAACTTACTAGGTGCCAAGGACTATTCTAGTACATTGCTCCCATACAAGGGAGAAAAAGTAGTCTGTATGAAGCATTCAGTGTATGCCAGACGTTATTTTAGCAGAACACATAGGAGATATAAGATGCATTAACTGCCTAGTATATGTTAGATACTGTTCTATTACAACCTTGTACGTTGGGGAAGAAAATGAGCATGCATTCATAGCCTGCTACCTGGGAGTTTACTATTGTATAATGTTCACACAGAAGGAAAGGGATTGAGCATAAATTTGGTATAGGCCAAACACTGTTCGAGTCTAACATTACTCATAATTAGGAGGAAGGAAACAAAATTACATTGAACTTCTCTAATGTGTGATACATGACTCCATTACAATATTACTTATACATAGGGGGAAGGAAACAAGCATAAAATAAGCATCTAATATGTGGTGGGTACCTTTTAAGTATCATCTTATTTCCATATATGGGAAGAAAGCATGACTGTATGAATTATACATAGTCTATATGCCAGGCGCTTTTCTGATATGCCATTACCCTATTTTAGCACAATATAACTCATATATTGTAAGAAGAGATAGGAATTAATGCCAAACATATTCCAGGTAGTATTCCAGGAAAATGCTGTTCTCACATAAAGCAAAGAAAGAAGTATGCAATTAGTGACTAACTTATGCCAGACACTGTTATAATTCATCAATACTTACATAGAGAAAAGAAAAAATGCATTATTGCTTGCTATTTACAAGGCTCTATTCTGGTACAATTTACAGATATGGGAAAGAAAACAAAGATGCATTAAACACCTAATATATCCCAGGCAGTGTTCTGGTAAAACATAAATGCCTGTTTGCACAGAGAGAAACCAGCATGCATTAAATGCCTGCTATATGTCATGTCTTATTCTAATGAAACATTACTCATACACAAGGGAAGAAAAAAAGATTGGATTAGGCACCTTGTATGTGCCAGGCACTGCTCTAGCACAACGCAGGTGCAAAACACACATACTTTGATCATCTAGTAAATACAAGGAACCATTCTAACCCAACGTCAGTCTCCGGTAGGGGAAGGAGACAAGCTACCAGAACATGCAAAGTGCTCTGCTAGTACAAGCATCTTCAAAGCTGAAAGAAAAGCTTGCTCAGCTTGGAACAACTGGTTCTGCGATTAGAATATTAACACATTGCTACTATGGAAAGAAAGGTTGCAATCACGTGCTGAGTGCCCGATTTACGCCAGCCGGTATTCTAGTACCACCTCACTCTTACCTAGGACAAAGAACACAACCCATTAAGTGCCAAAAACGCATCAAGCAGTATTCCAGTACAAAATGATTCACACACAGGAAGGAAAACAGTATTTCAAAGTGCCTCAGATATGCCAGGTACAACATTACTCACTATGGGGTAAAAGTCGATCATCTGTATGCACTTTGAGAAGGCCGGTAGACTTCAGGTGCAAATTCGCTCACATACAGTGGAAAGAAACAGACATGAATGAGCATGTTGTACATGCCTGACACTGCTACAGAACCACATAACTCACACATTGGGAAAAGAAACTAAACATGCACTGATTGCTTAACACATTCCGGGGACTAACCTAGCCAAATAATTCTCTAACACAGAGCAAAAAAAAAAAAAAAAAAAGCTAGCATACATGGAGTACCCAGTATAAATCAAGCAATATTTTAGTAAAGTATTACTCAGGAAAAGTAAGCATGCCTCTATTAAGTGCCCAGTGTATGCCAGACTCTATACTAGCACAATGGTAGTCACTAATAACATAGACATGCATTGAATGACAGATGTGTGCCAGAAAATATTCTAATACATCTCTCTCAAATAAATGGAGAAATACAACTGTGCATCAAATGTCAAATATTTGTCAGGCGCTATTCTAGCACCATGTAACCCACACATAGGAAAAGGAAATGAGTATGCCGTAAGCACCTAGTATTACCACGTGTTATTCTATTAGCACATTACTAAAACATAAGGGAAGGAAACAGGGATACATTGAGCATCTAGTAAGAGCCAGGAACTATTCTATTACATTACTTGTATAAAGAAAAAAGGAGAAAAATTCATTGTGATCTAGTATATGTCAGGCATTTATCAAATTCACACGTTAGGAGCAGGACAAAGATGCATAGAGTGTACACGATATGCCAGGTACTACTATAGTACATTAGTCACAAGATGCATATTTATTTCCTCAACTAACAGTAAGGTTGTCCTAGAATAGTAACTGAGATATATTCTAATACCACATCACTCACATACAGAAGGTGTGATTGCAATCATGCATTGCGCCACTTGCACACAACAGGTATTACTTTGGTACAACACAAACAATATGTAGGAGGAAGGAAGAATGCATTCAGTGTACTCCTAATATATGACAGGTTCTATTTTGTTATGATATTCATACATGAGCCAAAAATCAAAAACATTAATTGATTCCATAAAATCATCCAGAGAACATTCAAGTACATATTACTCAGATTGGGAAAAAGCAAGCTTGCATAGTTTACTTAGCATTGGCCAGGAATTATTCAAAACCACTGCTCACACATAGCAGAATTAAGTAAGCATGCACTGAGTCTTAATATATGCAAGGTGCTATTAATTACAAACTTACTCATACACAGCAGATTGAAATGAGCATACAATAGGCACCTACTAGATTCCAGACACTATTTTATGCAACATCGCACACACATAAGCAAAAGAAACAAGTATAGAGCAACTATTCTAGTGTTATATAATCCATTCATAGGCAGCAGAAAAGTGTAAGTGAGCAACTAGTTTATGCTAGGCACAATTCTACTGAAATGCTCCCCGCATAAAGGTAAAACAAATGGGTATTGAGAACTTGATATATGACCAGTATTACTGCAGCAAAATATTACACCACATCATGTGAACAAATAACATGCCTGAGTCACCAGCATATGCAGGTACATTACTCATTCATGCGGGAGACAAATATTCATGGAATTAGTATCTATTGAATCCTGGGCCCTATTCCAATACATCATTAATCTCACATCAGGAAATACAATGAGGATACATTAAGTATAAATTATATGAAGGAATTATTTTTGGGGTTTGTTGTTTTATCACTTTTTTCAATTACAGTTGACATTTGATTCTATTTTATATTAGTTTCAGATGTACAGTATAGTGGTCCAACATTTATCTAATTTATGAAGTGATTCCCCAATAACTCTAGCACCCACCTGGCACCATACATAGTTATTACTATATTATTGACTGTATTTCCTATGCTGCACTGTAGATTCCTGTGACCATTTTGTAACTACCAATTTGTGCGTCTTAATCCCTTCATTTTTTTACCCACCCCCAGGCCCCATCTCGCAACCATCAGTTTGTTCTCTGTATCTGTGAGTCTGTTTCTGTTCTGTTTGTTCACTGATTGTGTTCTTTAGATTCCACATACAATATAAGTGAAATCCTCTAGTATTTATCTTTCTCCGTATGATTTATTTCACTTGACATAATACCCTCTAGGTCCATTCATGTTGTCACAAAAGGTAAGAGTTCATTCTTTTATGGCCAAGTAATATTCCATTGTATGTTTTGGTGAGAATGTAGAGAAAAGGGAATCCTTGTTCATTGTTGGTAAAAATGCAAATTGGTGCAGCCACTATGAAAAACAGTAAAAGGTTCTTCAAAAAATTAAAAATATAATGATCTTATGACCCAGCAATTCCACTTTTGGGTATTTATCTGAAGAAATCCAAAACATCAACTCAAATACATATATATATATGTGTGTGTGTGTGTATATATGTATACATATATATATGTATACACACACATTTCTATGTTCATTGCAGCATCATTTACAGTAGCTGAGATATAGAAGCAACCTAAGTGACAGGACCGTTCTTTCACATTGCACATACATTGGAAAAAAGGAAAAATGTAGGCATCAATTGACAATTATGAGCCAGAAATTAGTCTAGTCCATTATTATTCTAGCAAAAGTGGAATAAATAACATGCATAAAACATGTTGGATATACCAGGCAATATCTAGTAAAAGCATTACTCACACAAAAGTAAAGACGGCAAGTACCCGTTAAGTGGCTGGTACACGTCACACATCGTACTAGTGCAACATTACACTCATGTAGGGTAAGAAACGGAGAACGCATGGAATACCTCATATATGCCAAGTGATTTTTTTATTATAGTCTTGCTCACACCTAAGGGGAGGAATCAAATATTTTTCTACTTTTCTAACATCAATGTACTCACAGTAGAGCAGGGAGGAAGCATAAATGCATGGATTGCCTAGGGTCTGTTACATATTCTCCTATGCAAACTTAGGCACATGTAAGGGAAAAGAAAGAAGCATGGATTGAACTCCTGCCATATGGCACATCTTAGTCTAGCACAACTTACTCAGACATAGTAGGGAGGAAACAAACATGCATTGAGACTTAGCATATGCATGCAAACTTACATGTATGAGGAGGAAATGACCATGACGAAGCAATTAGTCTGTGCCAGGCATTCTGCCAGTACTTTTCTCACATAAAGGGGGAAAGAAATAGGCATGCATCAAGTGCTTTGTATAGACTAGGTGTTATTCTTGCAACACTACTCACATAGTGGGAAGAAAGCAATCATATTGTACATTGAGCCACTGGAATAGTCAAGGGTCTATTCTAGTAGAACTTTATCCACACAAAGGGGAAGTAGCATGCCTGAAGGGAGTGCCTGGAATATGCTAGGTAGTACCTAGTAAAGGTTTCCTCTCACATCGGTGAAGGAAATGAATATGTATTAAATGCCAAGTGTCTACCGGGTACTTTTCTAATTCAACATCACTCACAAATCAATGGAATGATACAAGTATTATTGTGTACCTAATATTCGTCAGGCACAATTTTAGTATAATTTACTCACTCATGAGAGAAGAAAACACACATGCAAGAAGTATCTGGTATTGCCAGCACCAATATAATACAACATAACCCACAATTAAGAGAAAAGGAACATGCATGTATTAAGTGTTTGTATGTGCCAGACTGTTGTCTAGTACAACTTTATCTTACATAGAAGAATATGTTCATACACTCCATACCTGGGTTAAACCAAGCTCAGAACTGAGCTCCAAGTATATTCCAGACACTAATTTGTACAACACTACTCACTCATAGGGAAGTGAAAGCATGCATGCATTGGCACCTAATATGGAACCGATGCTACTCAAGTACAACACACACCTGCATGGAGAAGGGGAACAAGTCCGCATGGAGCACCTAGTATAAGCCGAACAAATGTTAGGACCACATCACTCACATGTAGGGGGATTAAGTAAGAATGCACTGAGCCTCTCACATGTTCCAGACACTACTTCAATAAAACCTTATGCCCATATCAGTGAAAGACACAGTTTTTTTAGTCCCTCTGTTGGTTCACAACCTTGGCAGCTCCCTGGATGAAATTTGGAACTGACCCTCATACACTGAGGCTAAGAAGACACTGAAGAAAGAGGCAGCCCACCCAGATAGGTTGGTCACAGACTCAGTAAGCAAGGGTACTTACATACAAACCTTGTCTTGGGCAATCACAGGATGAATAGATCACCACACCCACCGCCAGAGTCTTACAGGTTTACACAGAGACCTTAACAGGGTTCGTGTATTTCATCCAGATGGTCTCCACAACACCTTACTCTCTCAAGGCTGAATCATTGAGATGGTTCCAGCTGTGGGAACAGTGGGTAGAATGTACATTCCGAGGACAGGGAAGGGGGATAGGGTGTAGCTCATGGGTCAATCAACAGTCACTTCCTCTCATGGACCTCTTCCAACACCCTAGTTCTTAGCAGGTGGGCACTATTCCAATATAGACTTACCCTAACATTGATAGAAGGGAAAAAGCATCCACTGAGCCTCTATAGGCATAGTACTATCCCCCCACAACATTACTGACAGGAGCATATGCGGAGCACCTAAGTATATCCCAGGTATGATTCTAGTGTAACTACTCACACAAAGAAACAAGCAGTGAGCCCACACTGAGCGTCTGGTGCATGACAGGTCTTATTTGAAAACACTGTTGTTCATCCACGGATGAAGGAAATCAGATGTAGATGAGCAACATGTATAGGCCAGACACTAATTCTAGTCCAACATTATTCACTCATAGGGGAAGGAAACAAGGATTCATTGAGAGCCAAGCCTGCCAGTCATTCTCTAGTACATTACCTGAAGGGGGAAAAGCAGCATTCAGTTAGTGCCTGATATATGCCAGGTGCCAGTCATGCAACACTAGTCACACACAGGAGCAAGGAAGCAGGAATGTACTGACCACCTACTGTATGCCATGTATGAGTTTAGAACCCTATACTCACAAAACAAGCATGAATTGAACTTTTAATATGTGCCATTTACTAGCCTAGTACAACTTTACTTACATAGTGGAGAGGAAACAAACATGAGTGGAGATGTGATATATGCCAGGCCACCTTATTTTCCACGGGAAGGAAACAAGCATGTATTGAAGCACCTAGTTTTCAATTACAAACTTTATTACACATAGGTAGAAGGAAAGAAGCCAGCATTGAGTACAATATGAAGAAGGTGGCCTCATTACCACTTGTTGATGCTGAAAGCCTGCCTGTCCACCAGGCTTCCCACATCACCTTCCCAGTCAGGAGTGGGGAGGTATGTCATGGCTGCAGGGTTGGGATAGGCATCCAGAAACCCCACAGGGTCTCCACTGACTGCTGGGTAGAGATATCCTTAGTAGCATCTAGCAGAAATGAAATCCTAGCTCCCTCCTTGATATCCTCTGTCCCTACCCGGGGTGGGGGGGATGTTTGGTTGACTCATTTCAGCCTTGTTAGAGAGGAAATCTAGGCTCTCCACTCAGCCTTTGCTAGTGTGGGTAGGAATGGGATCATGACCTTTCCTGTGGTGTTTGCATGTATGGAAGTTGTCCCAAAGTGTTCTGTCTTGCTAGGCTGCCTTTTTCTTCATCATTGGCTAGAGAAGAAGCTTTTAGTGTGGCTTTTTAAAATTTGGCCCTGGCTAGTATAGCTCAGGGGATTGAGTACCGGCCTGTAAACCAAAGGGTGGCCAGTTCAATTCCCAGTCAGGACACATGTCTGGGTTGCAGGCCAGGTCCTCAGTTGGAAGTGTGCAAGAGGCAACCACGCATTGATGCTTCCCTCCCTCTCTCTCATCCTTCCCTTCTCTCTAAAAATAAATCAATAAGTAAAATATTTTTTAAAAATAAGATAAAATTTATTTGAACAAGTTGGCATTTCTGGGTTGTCAGCTTCTTCAGCTGCAAGTCTAGGTTTAAAAAATCAAAAAGGCAACTTTCCACTGTGTAGTTTTTGTGGCTGGAGGTCTCTAGCAAGTCTCCCTTCTTCTGTGCACCTTTAAGAACCTTCTTACATTTGTTTCATCTATAATACCCAAGAGTTTTAGTTTCTATCATTATAATTTTAATATACTTTCCACTCATACTTTCTTCTTATAGTAACGTGGTCACCGGGAAGCAGTGTCCGTGGTGTTGTGGCTGAGATGAGATAAATTCACATGGACCACCAAGTCCTGTGGAGGAAAAGGGACGGCATGGCCACTGTCTCAACTGGAGAGTGCCTCGGAGTGCCTCAGTCACTCTCTCAAGAAGAGAGCACCCCAACCCTTGCCTTGACAGGCTTTTATTGGCTTAATTTGCATAGGAATACAGGGTGTATATGGAAAGCTCATCAATCATTGTCAGGCAGTAATAATCAAATAGATAACATAAAAGAACTATGAGGACTTATTTTGAGTCAGGGTCAGATAGCTAAAGGACCATAAAACTTTGGGGAAACAAACTCATTTCATGTCTGGACCCTTATCACTTAGATTGAGGGTATTAGCAAAGCAGGTTTCATAGGATTTTATGCATTCTTTCTTAGGCCTGATAGCCCTGGGGAACTGGCCCTTTCCAGCACAGGGCCGCACCCACCTCCAGCATAGTTTCAGGTTTAGGTCAAACAGGGGAAGTAAGGCAGCCAGGAGATTAGGAGACTTCTTGCAGACAGAATGAGGACTCAGGCCATGTCAAAGCCGAAGGACGAGGGTCCATCACCCCCTTTTTACATTGCTCCCCAAGTCCTTCCCTGAGGGCTCCCTCATGACCATGCCTGTCCTAGGTCATCCCTCCCTTGAAGAATCTTACCCATCATTGGCTAACCAGTCATGTACTGGGGCCAGGCAGAGTGAAGTAAAGTGGGCAGAGGTGGTGCTCCTGCCAGGGAGATAAGCTTTGTCTCCTTAGTGGCTTAGGGTCCCAAGATCTCTCACTCAGCCTTAGCTATTGGAGGTTATAGTTTCTGAAACCAGGCAGGGCAATTCCCAACACTATAGTTTTGTTCTTTGTACATATTTGTATATTTTATAATTTCTTTTAGAAATATCTATTCTTATAGTTACTATTTCAGCTGTCCATATTTAAATCAACTATTATATAAGTATTCCAAATGCCTATATAATATTCACTGAACCAAAATCCTATCTGCTTGCAACTCTCCTGAACAACAGTGAAAACTACTCACTCAGTATTTTTCATAGATAAACCATATTTCTCCCTTATTTTTTTATGTCTTATGCAGTCCTTCATGTCTGATAGCCCTTTAGGATACATCTATAGTCTCTGAAATTTAGATAACATTTGTGTTACAAATATTGGTATTCAACTGGAATTTAACCACATTTCTGAATTAGTTTAGACCCTGAATGTTTGCAACAAATTCCCTCTTTTAGCTTCTCCTTCCCTCTACTTTCCCTTCTCTAGTTTTTAGCCACTCTAACTATGCTTCTGTGTTGTATGAATATTCTTGAGATAATATAATATAGTTAATATAATATAATATACATGACAGTTGTGTTGCTGATTCCCTCTATACCCTTCATCTTGAACTATTACTGATGTCTTTGCCTTTCCTTATTTCCTTTCTCTGATGTATCTGTTTCCTGTAAGGTGGGCCTACCATTCCACCTTCATTTAGCAGAACCTAAATTCTCTCAATTATTTTTTTGGACCATTTGCCTTTGTCTTACTTTCTGTTCATTCCTACAGCCATATGAATCCTAAATCTTCATCTTCCTCATCTATTCTTAAAAACTCAGTTGACTATATTGCCGTTTTTATCACACCTGGGAAACTAATATCATTTATTTCAGCAGATTTTTAAACTGACTTTCTCCTCTAATTCTGGCATACACCAGTAAGATCCCATTAAATAGATCTGATCCAGTATGAACAAGATGAAATAGAGTTGTCATTGATTTTACTCAGAAGCAGTATGATCCAAAAGAAATTACAACTAATCAAAAAGTTTTAAGTTTATCCTGCAGTTTCAGAAACATTTGGAACCAAAGGAAACCTCTTTATAGTGTGCACTTGATTCAAGTGGTTTTGATAAATTTAAGGAGGGCTAGATGAGGCCAAATTAATTTAAACTAATGAGAACAACTGTGGGTAAGCCAGAACTGGGTTAAATTTGTCAGAACCCAGTAAACATATATGCCATTTTTATAAAACTCATGGACATTTGTGCAAGATTCTCCCAGCTGTGACCCACCCAAATGATTGCAACTGATTTAAACTTCTCAGAAAAGCTTAGCTTTATGTTAGAACAATTATTAACTAAGTATATAAGTGTGTTGAGTTTATTTAAGTTTTGAAAAATTACCCAAAAGTGTTTTTGAGCCTGACAGAATAGAAATCAATTTATTTAGCTAGCCATTACGAAGTTCTCAACTTTTTGCTCTTTTGTGCTTGGTAAATAGCCCCAAAATAAATCCAGTTTCTTTTGGTCTTGATCTCAGAAATCTGAATTACTGCAAAAATGTCTTCTTTTTATCCCAAATTAATTCATTTGCCCTCACCTTAAAGTTGCAGTTTCTAAAGTTTATCTAATTTCCTTCAAAGTGAATCTTCCTGCCCTGTGTGGAGAAGATGCTGAACCAGGCAGCTGACGGTGACTGGACAACTGGGGGGTGGGGGGGAAGAGCAAGAATAATTACTTTACACACATTATCTCATCCCACTCTCTAAAAACTCCATGAAGTGGCAATGCTGTCTTGGTTTCCATGAAAATAATCACTTCTAATTCATTGGAATTATTTTCAGGTTTCCTTGGAAGCCTCCCTACTTAGATGTACATCCCCAAAAGGGACTTCGGTCATCACTCCCACTGGGAGTGCAGTTTTTTAGACCTGTGGCCACAGAAGTCACTTTATAATGCATAATCATTTACTGAGTCTAAGCCTTTGGGAAACCCTTGTGCTCTTTCATAGTTATCTTGACATCAGGGAATACTTCTGTTCAAACAGCTCTACTAACCAGGATGTATTACAGAGTGAATTGCTTAATCTGCACTTTTTTTAGTACTGCAATTTGAATGCCAGAGTAATGTCACTTTTGCTGAGGATTACTTGGGCTATGTTCCTAGCCTGTGTAGGGATTCATGACTTTTCCTCCTCTACCATTGGAAGTACCACAGTGAAAGTGTTGGCTCACCCTGCATGATCTCTGGATATTGCAAAAGTCCTCTGGTCAGGTTTTACTTCTCTCTGTTTCTTTTTTAAATTCAAACTCCCTGTTCTTAACCTTAGTCTTAATCTCTATCCTTACAGATTCTTCAATGAGTAAACAATATAATATTATCTAACAGTTAAGTGCATTTTCTTTGGAGTCAGGGGGACTGGATTTAAGTTCCAGTCGTATTATTTAACACCTGTGTGATCTGGGCTACTTGTCCAAACTTCAGTTTATTCATCTGAGAATGGAACTTCTGACGGGAGCCTACAAGGATAAAATGAAGGTCTCTATGTAAAGCACTTGACCTGGTACAGACTGAGGATTCAATAAATGTTATCTAGTAATGAAATTCCACAACAATGACTTGATATATAACTATTACTGTTGTTATTTCATTATTGCAAATACATTCCTCAAATTCCAGAAGTAAGTGTTGTTATGCTCTTTTATGAATACAGAAGAAATTCAAAATTCAAACAAGTCAGGTAACTTACCAAAGGTCACCCAACACTACACGTTGTCATTAGGGTTAGTACCTGCCTCTGAGCAATCTAAAGCCAATGCCCTTCCCCCCACACCCTGGTTTTAATGCTACATTCTCACTCTCTAAAATCCCTTAGGTCTTTTCATCTCTTCTTGTTTCATTTCTCTCCTCTTCTGCTTCTTACAGAAGGCAAACTAAGGGATCACTTGTTCTTATGTTCCTTTTCCCAATTTTTCCTAATTCCTCACTGCCTCTCTGCTTCTGTTATTCATTTTATCTAAAGCCTTTCTCTTATTTGTAACAGATGGTGTTGACTCACCCTACCCAAGCTAGAAAAGAGGGAAGTTAAATTCAAAATTGGGAATTCCCCAAATTGTCTGTGTCTCCCACTATGGAAGTTTATTTTAATGCTTTCTTTCTCCTCCAGGTTCTGCATAGTTCTAAGCTACACCATGTATGTTCATCAGCTTTTGCATTTACTGAGCTATTCAGATGTCACTGGTAATCCCTCCTCCTTTCCTTTATCTGAAGTGATCAGTTCTCTATATCTGCTGTAAACCACTCCCCTTTCACCTCTCTCAGAGGGGATTTGGTATTTGTTTGATAAAGACAATGAAAAAAAAATAACAGATGTTGCACAGAAAGAAGTGGAGGGCTCCAACTAGGCTCTTTCAATCAACTAGGTATAGCAATCACCTATTCACTCAATTAACATATATTGACTATTGGCTACCTGTCAGGTACACTACTGGGAATGAAAGTCTGATAAGGCCCAATCACTATATATGAAGTCCAATTTGCTATCCTGAAATATGGGAGTATATGTTATAGGGGCTTTTTTTAGGTGAGAGAAGAAAAACTGATGAAATATTATGAGAAGCATACTTGGAGAGATTGGAGAGACAGTAGAAATAATAATGTCAGCATTGAAAAAGGACTTAGCAATAAATTAGGACAATCTCCAAAGCACAGAGAGCTAGCCAGCTGTGGGTGGCCTTGCCGCTCTAAAAGGTCACTTGCTGGAGAGCAGCTATAACACAACCTTTCAAAACCAGTAGTTTAACAGTATATTTACCTAAAATGGACCTAGGTAAATGCTACTGGTATTGGGAGGGCCACAGTTAAAGTTGTGGTTTAAGTACATATGAGTGTCTGTGGTGGATTTATCCAGAGTTGAAAGATAATAAAATTTCATTATTTGTAGTACATGACCAACAAATTGTTTTGCTGATATGTCATGTAACAGAGGTGTAGCTCAAGGGCCTGCTTTGTACTTTTGATCTGGTGGGAAGAGGTGATAGTTATGCTCTAATTTGCAGAGTATGCTCTCAATTGGCCATGTTGAAAATATTTTCAAAAGTCAGAAGATGAATAGTATCCCATACTAGATATAAATGGGGACAAATGGAACTAAAAAATATGAAGTCTTAATAAGCCCAAACCACTGGATTATGACTCATGTGGTAAATTCGGCAGGTGGTCGTGGAAGACTTTCAGGATCCTAGTAACAGGAAGTGTTGAAGAGGAAAGGAGCTCACAGATAGTGAACCTGGGTCAAAAAATCGTCTCTTAGAGTTAGTGGAATTCCCAATGGCCCAGCAGCAGGCTAGCATTTTCCAAACTGGTGTTCTGTAAAACACTATCTCATAGGACTTAATGTAAGAATTGCAATTTTACAAATGTTCTAGATTCATATAAATCTGACAATTGTAAGCTAAACAAAATTAAACAAGTATGTTTTTTAATCTAAGAAAGGCATCTCAGATCCTTTAATATGCTATTATACAATGTGTTTCTCTAAGAGAGAGAAAAATCATTTCCTAAACATAACAATAAAAGAGCATCTATTAGTATCTACCAGAACTTGTATTTCATGGACTAATATTTAGGAGATTCAGGCCTAGATGATTGTTGATATTTGAACTACTAAAATAGCAAGCAGCTGAATCAAGGTCAAATCAAGGTCAAAAAGGCCCAAGGGGATTTATACAGATAAGTGGAGAGTAGTGTTTGCTGGGTAGTCAATACACAGCAGGGCTTCTGGAAATGTAGAGAGAACAGCTTAGGGAGAGACTGAGCTTCTGGAAGCAGTTCTCAGGTTCTCATCAGGGTTTCAATCAAATGGTATTTAGGGTAGAATTTCCAATCTCTGCAGGATATCGTGAGCCAGACACAGAATCCAGCGGAGGATAAGAAGTATGCGATGAGCCATGATGTCAGAGGTAGGGAAGGGGATGCAACTCCTGACCTACAGTGCTCTGCCCAGTCTACGTTTCTGGCCTACTGAACAGCAGAACTATCAATAAAAGATTATTACATCCTCTCCACTAAATGATAGAAGACAGTAAATTTTACACACACACACACACATATATACATATATATACACGCACACACACACACACACATATATCCTTCTTTGTTTTTAATTCAGAAAATGTGGGAAACCTTTCTGAACACATTGTATGCATCAGTAGATAAAGCTATGGAAAGCTGGACAAGACCACCCAAGGAGAAATCAAGAGAGATGACAGCTAAAGTTCTTGGTGTCACCTGTATTGATGAGGTTCCATAATTTTTAGGTGTCCACATTGTGAATAGGAAAACTTGCGCAATCTCGTCTGCTCGCATATTTATTCAGAAGCCCCTTGGAGCCATCATGATGCTCACTGTGCCACATCCCAAACTGTAAAATTAAAAAGGATAATTAATGTGCTTCTAATTCCAAGCTGGTAAGAGCTGTCATCTGGAAATAATAAACTATACAGGTTCCCTTTCATGCAAAGTAAGAGATCAAAAGGAGAAATGTGTAGCATCCTAATGATAAAGAATCGGATCATGGGACCACATGCACTTTTGACCCTGTCTTAGTGTCAAGCATCTTGAATTAAAAGACTTATGAGAGTGCCTTCCCATAGCAAAGGTCTTCTCTTCCACAGCTATATAAAAAGAATATAAATCGTGCTGATTTTAAAACGTTACTCATGTGATCAAAGTCAGTAGTGTAAAATCATGGCAACTCATAGACAGTGCTTTTCAAGCACTTTTAAATCACCACTGAGTTCTGAGCATTGGAGATGTGAAGTGTTGTTCTTGTCTTCAAGGGATTAGAGTTTAATAAATTAAAAAGAACATGGCTGGTGGGGGAAGCTATGTAGGTGGGAACAAGAATGTTACGTATGCATTTTACACAGTTCTACAGCAGATTCTCCATTGTCTTCTACACTGTGCATTGATAGAGAGTCATAGTCGCAGACATTAGTATTTAGCAATTGCTGACTTTAGTATTACATAACCAGAGTGCTTCTAGAGTTCACTATTAAATTGATAAATACCATTTATCTAACATTAGTTAATTATCAATAACATTAATAACATTTATAAATCATTTACCATGTGTCAGATACTGTGCTAAGTGCTTTATCTTACAATATTATAATTCAGGTACCATTGTTATTTTCATCTTATATATGGAGGAATGTCATAGAAAGATTAAGTAACTTGCCCGAAGTCACACAGTGAGGAAGTAGAAGAGCCAGGATTCAAAAATCTAGGCATTGTGAGTCCAAACCTCAAATTTCTATCCACTAAAGAGAATCATCCAGTGCAAAGCAATGAGCCTCAATTATCTAACTGATAACTTCACAGTGATTTGATTTGGGTTGAAAGTATTGCTACTAGACAGAATAAAGTAAAACTCCCTTCTTTTCCAGCAAAACCTCCAGTATTCCAACATTCTAAGAAACTGCTGGGCTTCATTCCCAGGTAGGCATAGACAACATTAGTTACACTTACCAGTAGGCTAAAGGTGGCACCAATTATCAAAGGTACTAATAATGATTATACACAACCTTGCTCAGCCAAAATTCCATAAAATAGCCACCTGAAGAAGTTGGTATAATTTTCCCAAAACTGTATTTGTTGTTTTTTTTTCCTGTTATCTGCCTCCTATTTTAGCCTTCTTCATCCTGTGAGTCATCCCCAAACTTAAGCAAGTCCATTCCTGGACCCTCCCTGCCCTCCTTTCCACTCCCTCTCTTTTGGCAAGTCTTTCATTAATATCCTCACAGACTCCTAGCTGTTCTCTAGCAATCGTAGCGGTTGCTCCTGGCAGAGGAAAAGCTTTTCAATCAAACACACTTAAAAATTAAGACAATGCCCTTTGGTGTGCCTCCACTCCTTCTCCTGTACTTCTATACAGAACAGAAAGCTTCATGTCTGAGGACTTCAGATGTGAAAGAATTTGCAACACAACATGACTGTACCAATGATATATTTCCTATGATTTTCAAAAACCAATTTGATTCTAAGTCTCACCCTTCCATGGATGTTGCCTCCTGGTAGATGGGGTTGGTGGCATTTACTGCCTCATAAAATCATAATAGGATACATATCAAACCTGATTGTCCAAAGACAAGGAATTATCAGGCAGATAAACTAGTTCCCATGAAGTGTTGGGGGAGTGAAGTGTGCTCACTTAGATTCTCCATGAACAGAGGCATTGCACAACTATAGCAGAATAATAAAATATACTCTAACTCTGCTTAATTGGCAGAACTGGATTGCACTGTCCAGGAAAACATTCACCATAAACAGTCCAATTTATATTAACAACATACATGTGTGCACTGAGTTTCAGAATAATAGAGGATTTCTTTCAGCAAAACACCACTGAAGATATTTCATAGTTTCTGGCATTTGAAGTATAATTGTTGATTCCAACTTAAAATTGCCTGGAGCTGGTTATATTTTGCTTGCTTTTTTCTTCTGTTGATTATGTTCCAGTTAAAGGTGAGATCATATGGTATTTGTCCCTCACCACCTGGCTTACAGAGACATTGAAGTTAAGAACAATCAAACAATAGCCAGGGGGGAGTGGGGAGGGGACAGTGAGGAGAGGGGATTACAGGAACTACTATAAAGGACACATGGACAAAATCAAGGGGGAGGGTAGAGGTGGGGTAGGGAGGTGAGTTTGGCTGGGGTAGGGTGGAGGGATGGGGAGAAAAGGCATACAACTAATTGAATAACAATAAAAAAAATTGTAATTGCCTGGAGCTAACGAAAATGAAGATTGAGAATGGTAAAGTCCATGGGACCCTTGAGAGAGTGTTATTTACTTGTGCCTTTGAAAGGAGAGAAACATCACTGGTTGAGAACTATCTAAGCTATTGTCAGAACACTGAGTAAAGATTTATAAGGGGGAGTATTTTGTTGGATTATTTTAAAAATCGCATAATTAAAAAGCTTGGAAAGTTTGGTATTCTCATGTGTTCACTAGTAGCACCTCCAACTGACCCTCAACTTTCTACATCTCAAGCTACAAATACATCCTTCCTTTGAGTGCTTTATTAGTGTTCTTGCTCTTCTACTTCCTCAGCTTTGAGATCTATAAGTTATTCCTTGACAGCAGTAGGTATCCAATAATTATTTGTTCAAAAGTTGTTAAATATTTACCACCTTTCTTAGGCAGCTTACATCTTGCCAGCTACTTTGCCCACTGTGGGCTTCCAAATTGGTCACTTCAATTCTATCCTTCTTGTGATTTGCTCCATGTCTCCCAAATTACAACTTCCTGTTTCTCTACTCTTAGTCCTGAGCAATGGAATGAGGCTGTTGAACATTTCATCACAACAAAACAGCAGCAGTCCTGGTGGACCGATACGTGGCCCACAACAAGGTTGGATGTGCCTGTACAGCATGGACTTGGCCCTTGAATCTTTGGGTCCATCGACCCTGTGCAGCTGTTGCACTCTGTCTCAGGTAGTCTCTGACTCTCTCTTATGCTGCTTAGCAAATGTTCACTTAGGAAATAATGTGGACTGGAGAGAATGGTCTTTGCTTAAAGTGTACAATAATGACTCCCGAGTTATCTTAAACCACCACCAAACACCACTTGTTTTTCCAAGACAAGAGCTGTACAAATGAAATAAATAGGAGAGAATAATACTGGGAGAATACATTTTAAAAATCAACGTAAATTAGATCAGGACAGTCTATTTAGAAGAAAAATCCAAATAAAACAATAAAACAAGTTGTGATAAATCTAATAAGTCACTGGCATTACCCATTTTCTCAAAGGCTGCTAGATAGAGTATTTTCTACACAAAAAGAGCCACTTTTTATGAAAAATAGACACACAGACCAATGGAACAGAACTGAGAGCCCAGAAATAAACACACACATATATGGGCAACTAATTTTTGACAAAGGAACCATAAACATACAATGGAGAAAGGAAAGCCTGTTCAATAAATGATGCTGGGAAAACTGGAAAACCACACACAAGAATAAAACCAGACTGCTATCTGATACCATATATAAAAATTAACTCAAAATAAATTAAAGACTTGAATATAAGACCTGAAACAATAAAATACATGGAAGGAACCATAGCAACTAAACTTATGGACCTTGGTCTCAGAGAAGTAAAGAAGTAAAAGCAAAAATAAATGAATGGGGCTATGTCAAACTAAAATGCTTCTGTAAAGAAAAAAAATCAATAAAACCGAAAGGAAACCAATCAAATGGGAGAAGGTATTTGCAAATAATAGCTACAGTAAGGGGTACTGTCCAAAATACAAAAAGAATTCATGCAACTCAACAAGAAAAATAATCTGATTAAAAAATGGGAGAGAACCTGAGGAGACACTTTTCCAAGGAAGACATTCAAATGGCCACCAGATATATGAAAAGATGTTCAACATCACTAGTTACAAGGAAAATGCAAATCTAAACCACAATGGGAAACTACCTGTTAGAATGGCTATTACCAATAAGACAAATATTGATGAAGATGTGGAGGAAAAGGATCCCTTGCACACTGCCAGTAGGAATGTTAATTGGAGCAGCCAATAGGGAACATAGTACAAAGGTTCCTCAAATCATTAAGAATAGAGCTACCATGTGACACATAAACCTCTCTTTTGGGTATCTACCCAAAAATTTGAAAACACTTATTCATAAAGATATACATACCCCTATGCTCATTGCAGCACTATTCACAATAGCCGAGACATGGGAAAAATCTAAGTGTCCTTCAACAGATGATTGGATAAAGAAGATGTGGTACATACATATAATGGACTACTACTGAGCCATAAAAAATGAAATACTGCAATTTGAAACAACATGGATGAATCTTGAGAGAATTATGCTAAGTGAAAAGGACAAGAACCATATAATTTCACTCACATGTGAGCTATAAAACAAAAAGCAAGAGATGAACAAACAAAAGAGACAAACAAGAATCAAACTCATAGACACAGGCAGTAGAATGGTGGTTATCAAAAGGCAGGGGGTTGAGGGGGAGGATTAAAAGGGTAAAGTAGGTCAAGTGTGAGGTGACAGAAGGAGACTAGATAGGTTTTGAGTGGTGAGCACAAAGTAGAGTATATAGATGTTCTATTATAAAGTTGGACACCTGAAATATGTAATGTTATTTACCAAGGTTACTCTGATAAACTTAAAAAATGTTTTGAATTACCAGCTTTTAAAAAAGGGAAAAAAAGAACCACTTTTAAAACTCTTTAGAAGCCAAACTGCCTTAAGTTGATAAGCCTATTAATTATAACTTAATTTATTTTATTTCTTCTCATTGTGGCCTGGATGCATGTATACAGATTATGAGTGTGAGCAAGAAAAATAATAAATATGTTGACTTTTTTTCCCGTGTAAAGTAAGGAACCAATGAATTGTCTAAATTTTTGGAAATGTCCTTAAATGCAGTGCAAGCAAATCTTTCTCCCCACAGCTTTTTACCACTCCTCATTTTATCTTGGGCTATTTCGATACTCTTCTCCTATATCAGCATAAGGTGTAGTTGTATTAGTAAATAACCCACATCACAAACAGGAAAATGATTTTTCTGTAAATGATGACAAGTCTAAGGTAGAAAACAAAACAATGAGTGTGGTTTAGCTTAAAGCCCAATGTTGTTGGAGAGTTTTCAAAAATAATATCTCAGTAAGAACTGGTATTACATCAGAGGATGGACAAAAATACTAGAAGTGAAATTAAGAATGTTTTTCAAAACACAGCAAGGTTTCACCAAAGATCCCCCAAAGCTTTCCTAACTCTCGGTGTTTCCAATGTCACTAAACGCCTCTAGCAGTTACCCATGTCAACCACTGATTACACTTCGAGAGAAGGAATCAATATCTGAACACTAAAAGCACATTTTGCAAAGTAGGAATTAAAACTCATATTCTAAACAATTATTAAAGTATTCCCACTTAACCTATTTCCATCACTTCAAACCCCATTCTACTTACATTTGTGTGTAAATGGGGGTGGGTGGCATGAAGCCTGATTAATTGGTTCTAGTATTAGCAGTCATTATTTTATTTGTGCTCTCTTAACGTTACTCTAAAATGAAGTGTTGATTGTCTACATGGATTCTATAGCCATAAAACTATCTGCTTTTTCCTCTTTCTGATCCCTTTTTAAACACTGTTCTGAGCACACACACTGTAGTTGCTCAATAAGTTCTTGTTAAAAGGAAGCTTTCAGTGAGTTGATTGACCTACACTTAGTATTGATGAAGTAGACATTTTCACCCCTTTTTAAAATTCATAATTTTGCAGGGGCATAGATTTTCAGGCATCAAAAGTTGTTTTTGAACTTGTGTCTTGAAATCATAGACTTAAAGAGACTTTCTCTTGTCTTCCCCTCACCCCTACCACCCACTCAAGCCCAGCTATGATTGGAAACAAAACATTGTTTAGTCTCCAGGCCCTGAGGTTTGGCACTGGCGGCAAAGGCAGTTTGCTGACCTGACCCTACCTCATTACATTTAGAGTCAGCCCCTGCCCCCATGGTGCAGTGGAAAAGCAAGTGGAGAGAAGGCACTTCGGAAGGTGGACCCTAAGGCAGTCACTTCCTCCCCTACAGAGGTGAACTTCCTCATGACACAGTCTCACCTATGCCTATGATGGAACAGCAGGAACAGAAAGACGAGCGATTGAGACCATCATTCTAGTTTGACTTTTTAATTTATTATTTATATGACCTCTGTAGACTTCTGTAACTTCTGTAAACATTAATTTTCCTTTTTATTATAAAAGAAGAATATTGCATATTTTGCCAGCCGTTGGTATTACATTAAATTTTAAAGTACTTTAAAAACTTGAGTGTGCTCTGCAAAGGAAGGGTACTACACCAGTGAAGTGAAGCGGAGGGAGAAGGAGGATATTGGAGGAATGCATATCTTTTCTGTGAATCTGACAGAGTAATTATAGTTAAGTATTTTCATCAAAACCTAAGTGATATTACATACAATCATCTTTAAATGAATTATACAGCACAGATTTAATCATGTTTTTAATTCACATAAAACTTAATTAGATTTTATGCCATTTCTATTGGGGAATGTTTGGATAAGTGTGACAAAGTTGTAAAGGAAAATACCCTGAGGTGAAGAGATTAAGCAAAAGAAAAAAAAAACTTATTGACAAAGATAACAGTATGGTGATTACTAAGGGGAAGGGGGTGGGGGAGGTAGAACAAAGTATAGGGGGGATAAATGGTGATGGAAGGAGACTTTACTTGGGGTGGTGAACACGACACAACATACAGATGATGTATTATAGAACTGTACACCTGACACCCATATAATTTTATTAACCAGTGTCGCTTCAATAAACTCAATAAAAATTTTAAAAATAACTAAATAAAAGATGAAACCATGTGGACTGAAAATAATTCAAAATTATTTAAGCAATAAAATGTCACCCAATAGGCCATCAAGCTACTGGTAAATGTCATACTGTTTTAATTTCACATAATAATATAAATCAAAAGCAAAAAGTGTTTTTCATATGTTTCCTGGCAGGGTCTTAGGGTGGAAAGTCTAGTTCATTCAGTCCTGCCAATGTTACCTACATAAACAATGGGTACGGCCAGAAGGAAATCCAGAGGCCTCCGGCTCCCCCCTGTTGCACTGTGCCCAGGAAAGTCATGTTCCAGCTGTGATCCACCGGAGCCCCAGGATTGCTGCTGGAGGCGAGAGGCAAACAGAGAGGAGTAAAGCAGGGAGGACTAAGAGCCCCCCTCCAATGCGGCTTCACCCAAAACAGTTCTGCTATTTTATGTTTTATGTACAGGGCTTCTGTGTAAAATCACATTAGAAAGAAAAACCCATCAACTTCAGAAAATGGTTTTAAATACTGTCATAGAGGAAAGAACCCTGGATAATAAATTAGGAAATCATCTCACCTCTAGTTGTGTGACCCTAGGCATGTCATTTATCCTCCCTGAGGGACAGGTTTTTGTACATATAAAAGCACAGACCTTCAATTATATATGTTTAATGGTAAATTGATTAAAAGTTTTTTGAAATTTGAGCTCCTGGGAAAGTAATTAGGATGAAGTATCAGGAAACTAAACATTTCAAACTCCAGCTCTCTGGGGCATAAACAGGCTTCGACCTACCTGGTCACAGGTAGTTATGTAGCTCACCTCTTTAGTTGGCTGAGAGCCCCCTTCCTCCTTCTCTGTTCACAGTTGTCTCTTGGACTTTCTGTCAGGTCAGACCTCTGACCCAGTTTATCAGCCACTGTGAAATCCTCACCCTACTGCTCGGGGTTGTAGCTAATGCAGAACCTTTTGTAAAAATAACTACAAATAATCTCATGATAAATATATAAATCTGCAGCATAAAGTGATATAAAGTATGTAAGTCTATTTGATTATCTAACAAACGAAGACAAAGAAAGCAGAATAGCTCTGTTGGTGAGGTGGGGATATAAACTGATAGAATTCAGTCCTCTCCTCCCATCACATCTCCCACCTGAAGCAACCTGGTAACACCAGAACCCTTTGTGAAAACCACTGCATAATCAAACCTCTTTATTACTGCATGTCACAATTCTTACTTGACTTTTTCATAACATCCACCTCACTTTCTCCTTTTTTCCTTCTCTCTTAATCGTTACCCTCAGATACATTTCTATTGATTCTAGAGGGGGAGGAAGTAAGAGAGACAGAGAACAGAGAGAGAGGGAGGGACCCACGACCTTCTGGTGCACAGGATGAAGCTGCAACCAACTAAGTCACCCAGCCAGGGCATAATGTCCACCTCATTTTTACTTCAATAATCATAGAATTCAAAAGTGGCCCTTTGGGAAGATGTTCATAAAAATCTTTGCTTTAAGTTAAAGCAGGACTTAAAGTCACTTTACACTTATTAAGAGCATGATCTGGGAATGTTTGCTTTGTGTATTCCTTCTCTTTGGCCTTTTTCCTGTAGGAATCATGTATTAGAAGCGAAGTTGACTCTTGCTCAACTATTTCAAACAGGAATACCATCCTGCTTTCAGAATCTATCACTGCCAAGCACCATCAACTTTAGTTGGATGCAGTGCAGGAAAAAAAAGAGAAAAATACTGCCATAAGAACATGAGAAAAATTCTCATTGATATGTTTATTGTTTGATCCCTTACCACTTTCCTGCTGCAATAAATTAAAAGCCTATGTTGCTTTAGCAAGAATGCAGTTGAATTTGATCCATAAAAGTCAAGCCTCCTGTTTTAGCCACCAGGCATGTAGACTTACCAGAGTGGTTCCAGCAGCAGGGAGGAAGGGAATGAGATATTAATTCTGCCAATAGACAACCAAATTGCAGAAGAACCTGCTAAGAAAACCTAAGAAATCAGGTGGGGTCAAAGATGGCCGAAGGCAGTAGTCACTGGAATAACACCCAAGGAAGGAAGGGGAAAGAAGTTGTGGAGCATTACAGGGATACCCAAATACAGGAAACTCAAAATGACATAAGAGAGGCATTAAATATCTGGAGGTCCATTCTGGGATCAAATGGGGGTGTGGGGAGGAATCTAAATGTGACCCTGAATGGTAAAACTTAGATACCTTTATGTTTCAGAGGGACTTTTTCCACATTTCTTAAGAGATGGCAGTATGTGAAAACTGATGGGGCAGATTCTTTTAAAGAGATGAATTAAAGTGCTATAATTACAGTGAAGGGAGAGAACCTTCTATCATTCTCAATGCAGTAATGTTGTCTTTGTGCCCAGGGAGTTGCCAGGTAATTTCCTTGGGGTGGGTACCACCAACAGAGCACCAGCTGACACTGCCACCATCTAATGGGTCCATCAGAACCAGACATAGTTCCAAACCACCATTTTTCTGTCTTTACCAGGCAGCCTCTAGTCTCTTTAAGGCTCACAACTCACCCCTGACCTCAAAACTCAAGTGATGTGCTCAGATGACACACCTAGGCCTAGCCTCAGGATGTTCTTCCTCCGTCCCAATAGTATGTTGTTTCCTTGGTCCTCCTCTCGCCCAAGTTCCTGGAATCCATCACCATATAATTCAGAAGCACTGAGCATACCTCTGGCTTCTATATGTGATTACTAGTCCAAGTAATGCTAGAAGAGAGATCAAGGCACTTCCAAAAATCTTTTTAGAAAAATGAAAGACACAGCTTTTCTATTTGAGGAAAATGGACTCAATCATTAAACAGCCAGGAGTGTCGTTTATAGGGTCAACCCTCTAGGTTTCTCAACAGGAACCAGGAAAAACCATATAAAATACCAAGGCTGTCTAACTCAAGGTCGAGTCGCCTCAGAAAACATTTATTATCTTTAAAGTGTTCTGAATAATCATGCATTTACCTGCTCTCTTAAAAAGCTACTTCTGACTTTAGCCCCAGGTGATCATGAGTTTTCCATTTCCAACCTGAACACTACTTTTCAAAGCCCCTCCTAGCCCCTGGGCGTCCAAGGTAGGCAAGGTAGACAGGACCAGATATACACTCCTCAGTCAATACCCAAAGCTATGAGTTGCCTTTTCTGTTCAGAGTAAGACACACTGAACACAAAATTCTCAAATTCCTTTCTTGCATTCCTAGATTATATACATTTCTACATCTGTTTTTTGAATGACATCTCAACTTTGGCTACATAGTGAAACCACTTGAGAAGCTTCACAAACTAGAGATTTGGATTTAATTGGTCTGGGCTGGAACTTGGGGTCTTAGTTTTAAACTCTCCAGGTGATTCTAATATTTGGCTCACACTGAGAACCTTTCTAAAGCAGTGGCTCTGAATGTACTAAATCAGAATCTCCATGATAGGGCCCAGCAATGTCTACAAAACCCCTCTAGGCTGAGATTTTGATGTGTGCTTAAGATCAAGAATTACTGTTCTACTGGTTAATAAAACCATACATGTTTCAAGTATACAACTCAATAAAACATCATCTGCACACTGCATTGTACGTTCACCACCCAAAATCAAGTCTCTTTCCATCCCTATTATCCCTTCTTTGTTCACCTCCACCTCCAATAAAAGAAATAAAGTAAAATTTTAAAAAATGGTGAGTTGTCAAAAGCCAAGAAAAGTGTTGGGAAAAGCAATAGATTGCTTTGTTCTCTTTGGGGGTATATCATAGATTTTAAAGAAAAAGGTAAGCATTGACCTTTCTGGCCTGCTGAGAAGGAATCTGGGTAAACGTGAGGCATGGTGGGAGCACATGAGCTACGAAGGCCCCGTTCAGCCTAGTGAATCTATTCCTTTGTTCTTTTCCTGTGTGTAGATGTGGCAGTGATGGTGCCATTTCCACACACTACAATGCTTGTAGATGGCATGGGGATCACATCCTTTAATGAACTAGGGGCAGCCCTTAGCTTTTCGCATCTTGGCTACTGGTCAATTTAATATAGACTTTGAAAAAACACATTCAGTTCATGTGTTTAATCATTTTTTATAAATACAACTTTCAGAAAGCTGTGCTTGGAAAAATCTGACTTAGACTATAAATTATGTGTATTTAACCTGATTTCAACAGTCTGTAGTGTTTTATTTTATAGTATCTATTTCCTAACATATAATGCTTCCATTCTCTATTTTGGCCTCTTAGACTTTAGCTTTAATTTAAATTATTACTTTAAACTGCTCCAGCTGATAACTTGAAGTAATTAATTTTATGATATGCTTAAAAGTGGTTGCATATTCAAATGCTAATGAGGCTTATATTTATCTCTGTATTTTGTTGTTTTAAATATAAACCCCATCTAATTAACAAAGGGGCACAATGTAAGGGTATATATATTAAGCATTCACAAACTTCTATATTTTTTTTGGTGGAGGGTGTATAACATTTTGAAGAGAGAGAACTGTTAAAAAGGTAAAAAACAAAACAAAGAAATTGACAACAATTTTGTGCATTTTTAAAATCAAACAGTTAATATTATAAAAGCCCTAAACATAAAAATAAACATTTTTTTCTACAAAAAAAATCTGTAAAAGGAACATTTCCCTGCACCCTAACATTTGAGTATTATTGTTTTTATCATCTTGATTGATTTTGTAAGCAGCCTTTACTGCTTTTTTAATCTGATTATAATTAAATCAGAATATTTTCTCTTATGTTTACCACTGATTTTTTCTTTTGTGAATTAAACTGTTAGTATCCAGTATATATTAACAAATAGTCTGATACATAGAAATATTATTAGTATTTTCATCATCATCCTTATAGATAGTAGTCACTGTACATTCCAAATATTTTCCCCAAATTTGTCATTTTATTTTAATTTAATTCAATTTCATTTTATTAATTTAGGCCACTCAGAGGTTTAAATTTTTGAACAAACTCATGATCTTTATGGTTTCTACCTTTAGTTGCATACTTAGAAAGACCTTTCCAACCCTAAGATTATATACATATTCACCTGAGAGAGAGAAAAAGAAAGAATTGACATTCTAGAGCTTAGCAATAAATATTATGACATTAGTTCTCTGAGTGGTCCCTGATCAGAGGCACCAGCATCAGAATCACTTGGAATTTATTAGAAATGCAAATTCTTGGGTCCCACTTCCAGACCTACTGAATCAGAAACTCTGAAGTTGGACCCAATTACCTGTCTTAACAAGCTCTCAGCTTTTTGAGAATCACTGTTTTTGAGAATAAGAACCAATACCTTTGATATTCAAACATGGGAAGAAAAAGGAAGGAAAAAAAAGAAGAAAAGATGGAAGGGGGAAAAGCAGGCAGGGGTACGGGGAGTCTGGGCTTTTTTTTTTCAGCCTTGTACTAGATGGTTTTGAACAGCATGATATAGCCCTATGGGGCAGGTGATACCTTTCTTTAGAGGAGAAAGCTAAGAGACAAAGAAAGGTTGTCTATTGCCAAATAGAATCTGCACCTACGTCTGTGACTCCAATCTGGAGCATTCCTTTTACTAAATGGGGACATTAAGCATGTAGATTCCAGGATGGCAACTGTCTGGCCCTGCTTTTTATGGTTAAGTATTCTTGTTTTTGTATAAATAAATCTGTAAATTGTAGATCATCTGGAGATACTCATAATATGAATAATAGTTAATAGGTATTGAGTGTTTGCTATGAACCAGGCACAATTCTAAGAGCTTTTCGTATGTTAATTAATTTAACACTCACAATAATGCTACGCAGTGGTGCACTGATCCCTTTTTACATGTGTGAAAATTCAGAGTTCAAGTGCCAAAGGTTACAGCCGCTAGGTGGAGGGTCCTGGGTTGAAACCAGTCTAACCCCAGAGTCACACATTTAACCCTTATAACTAGTGGTTCCGTACTAGGGACAATTTTGTGCCCCAGATAGTGTTTGGCAATGTCCGGAGACATTTTTACATTGCCCCCAGTGAGGGGAAGGATGCTAAACTGTTAACAAGCAGGTAGAGAACAAGTGTGCAGCTAAACATCCTACACTGTGCGGGACAATCTCCCAAAGCAAAGAATTACCTGGTCCAATGTGTCAATAGTGCTGAGGTTGGACACCTTTCTATACTACCCTGACTCCTTCACGGGCAGAAGAGGTCCCAAGGAGAGGCAACTTAATAAGCAAATGAACTATTTAAAATGTTGCATTTTTCTCCCTTTAATCTGGTGTGTGGACCCCAAGATGAAAGATTTATTTGATGTGAACCCCGAAAAGGAATTTATTTACTGAGATGGCCTCCCCATGCTCAATTGAGGGCCTAACTTTTTAGGAATAATAAGAGCCTAAATGGCCACTTGCTGACGGGGGCTCCTCAGGTATTCTGTACATGGAGAAGAACCTCAGACTGAACTATCGGCTTCCTGCACTATACCCGGCTTATTTACACCGCCTGAGTCAACAACTGCAAGAAAACTGCGATTTCATCTTTCTACCAATGGACTTACAACTACCCCATCCAACTAGAACTGCATAAATCAGATCCTACTAATCGTAACTGCACAATTTGGATTCCTCATTTACATAAAGCAGACCTAACTGGGAACCTGGGTAGAAACTTTCCATTTATAAGGCAGCCTCTTCTTTATCTCAGTGGAACACAGTTTCGTTTACTAACTTCATCTGTGCTTCCTGAGCTGCAGCTCCTTTTTGCTCAAATAAATGGGTTTTATTTTAATACAGCCTAAAATTAATTTTGGTTTATGGGTGTTGTCAACATTTCCTGATGATAAGAATGCCCTGTGACTACAGCACAAGTCTAGAATCTCTCTGGAACTGAAATCATCCCCACCCCATGAATCAAAGTTCACCCAGGTCTGCAAACAGCAAGAATCTTTGTTTAAAGAATAAGCATTACCTCTAGAGGTGCCATTAACAAATCTGGAGTTCTGTGATGAGATTAGCAAATACTGCAACAACCCCATGTAATTCAGCATGTTGGCTACTAACTTGGTACTGTATCAGAATTTTTATCTAGCCTTATCATTGTAATTAAGGAAACTAAATAAACCTGCAAACTCCTGCTCCTGGGTGAAATAGGAAGGTTAAGCTGAGTTAATTAAAATACTATCAGGCTCTTGCTGTAAAATTTCACTTAGAGGTCTGGGTACAGAAAGGAAGAATTTTCTCAGGCCATATGAAATGAAGGAGGTCTCTGTGTGAGAGATTAGCTACTATTTGATAAATGTGATCAATAGAGATGGCCAATACGGATAAGATGGGAAGAAAGACTATTTGAAGATCTTTTGAGTAAGAGCAAGGAGATACATTGCAAATAGGCTGGGATAATCTTCGACAGACAAGCAGTCTCATTGGAACTAAACATACATTGCCCCCTTTGCTCACCCCTTTAAGTATATAATTCATTACTCAGAAATGATAATCAATAGGGAATTGTATGCCTTCTAATAATTTATGTTTCAGACCAAATACTGCCTTGCTACCTCTTCTGTCTCTGTCTCCTTTGCTGCCTCTGGACTGTCTCAGGACTTTAGCTATGGCACACAGACACCCTTTGTCACTTCCACCTTGTGTCTTAGTTATTGATCCATATATGTCTTACCTCCTACCAACCCAGAGAGTGTGAACAGGGTCTTGTCATATCTTTGCATCCTTGACTGTGCTATCTAACAAAAGCTTAATAAATGTTTGTTAAAAGGATGCACACAAAAGCTAGGTAAAAATCTCAATCCCATATTTGCTGCTTTCTCCTTTATAGCCAGCTCCCACCCCCATAGCAAATCACTATCTTTAAAAAGGAAAAGAGAGCACCATATTTATGTTTTATGTATTGAGAACCCAGATTATATTACATTTGAAAACAGAATTTTATTCTCAAAAGAGAAAAAAACTCAAAAAAAAATTATTTAGCTTAATCTCCATATTTACCCATGAGGAAATGAAGCCCAGGGAGAAAACAACCCCCCACGTTCACAGGTTACTAAATAGCTAAGCCAGGACTAATGCTCCCTGACCAGCTTCCAGGCATCTGTGGACAAGTCTTCAATTCTTTGGGAGCTGTTGTGATGGGCAAGGTGGGGAGCAGTGGAAAGGCAGCAGCTGAGAGCATGCTCACCTCAGCATATAAACCTGTTATATGAGCCAAGGAAAGATGCCAATATGATCAGACCATACACTTCATTAGACTATGCACTCTATTTGGTGCCTCCAATGCTGATCATGCTAGATTAAATCATGTTCCTGTTACAAAAGAAATGAACACACCAGGATAGGTAGTGCATTAATCTACCATATTAGTCAGAATGGGCCACCAAACAAAATGTCAAAGACTGGCTTAAACAACAGGAATTTAATTTTCACAGTTCTGAAGCTTGAGAGTCTGAGATCAGGGTGCCAGCGTGGTCTGGTTCTGGTGAGAGGTCTCTTGTAGTTTTGCAGATGACTGCTTTCTCAATTCAATGTGTCCCCACGTGGAAGAGACAGAGAGAGAGAGAGAGAGGCCACCGTTGCTCTCTGGCACTAGTCTCATGGGGGCTCTATTCCTATGACCTCATCAAGACCTAATTGTCTCCTTGAGGACCCACCTCCAAATACTGTTACATTGGCGGGGAGGGTTAAAACAAAAGAATTTGGGGAGGCACAATTTTCAGTCCATACAACCACTATCAATCATTCATTCAGCCCCTCACTCACTAGAAGTGCAGAGCCAAACAAGGAGCCATCCACCACTCCCTACGGGAAGTAGAGAACAAAGGGGGAGTGTTGGACTGGGAGGCAGTCAGCATGGAAAAGTCAGTGCTGGCACAGGGTCCTAGGTCTTGAGAAAAGGAATAAGGGTAGATGCCTGAAGTGCTCTCAGCATTATGTACCCAGTTTGACAGGATCCTGTCTCTTTGCAGAGGTGCCTGTAGAACACGCAAGAGCTTTGGTGAGCAAAGCTCCAGATTCAGAAATAGGATCCTTGGTTTTGAGTTCCAGCTCTGTTTTTTCTTACTTTTGTAATTGTGAACAACACACTTCACTTTTCTGAGTCACTATGTATTTTCATCAGAAAATAAAGAAGCTAAAACTGCCTTATCTATTTTTTACATGATGGGTACAAGGACCAGACAGCATATTATATGTGAAAGTGCTTAATAAATGGTAAGGGACTTTAAAATTGTAGCCTGCCCCACTTTATAATTACCATCATAAAATTTAGCAGAGGGAGAATAATGTACTGAGCATCTTTTGCAATGAGGGCACTGATTTTAAGCTTAGTGTCCAACTTCTCAAAGAGCCAGTGCCTGAAGATGGTGCTAATGGGCACAGCTGCTCTCCTGTTCTTTGTCATTCACACTTAAATGCACAGCAAGAGCTGAAATTCATTTACAACTAACCTAAGCAAATCAGGAAAGTAGCTGTTACTGCATTGCAGATTGTGGCTCCATTTCCCTACATAAAAAGAACATCAAGCCTGCTGCAGGAATTTCAGGGACATTTAATGTTTGGTTTGAGTTTTGGGCTTTGTTTCTTTTGTTTTTTTCTTTTTCTCATTCTTTTGATTTGAGGTGGAATCAGCAAGGTGTTGCTGGTATTTGCAATGTGACAAAAGAATGATTCACTGCACAGAACTAGGGTGTCTTGGCAGCAATTTTCAGGGGAAATAAATACAGGAGAAATCACAAGTATTATCTTCCCAGCCAGCATGATGTGATACAAAACAAAGAATTTCACTGCAGGGAGAAAGTTCCCTGTAGAGTAGGGGAAGTGGGATTCCTGCTGCTTCCCAGATAGAAACTTCATGGACAGGCTTCCAGAGTTCAGACGCCCTCTGTTCAGAGAACAAGCTCTGATCTCTCTCATTTTCCATTGGCAGGAGCTCTAATGGAACCAGGCAGTGATTTTTTTTTTCACTCATTGAAACATAAAAGTACTCCTCATAGCTAGATAATTGTAATGCCTCTCCCAATGCTCCCTCCTGCTTATTGAACCACTTTTCTGTCTTGATTTTGCAAAATGAGTCAGCGGAAATCAGACTGTTAATATATTTAAGTAGTATGTGGCTAGGCCACTATACTGGGGATAAAATGCACATTGGCATGTCCTCAATGTCACAAAGAAAGTAATGAAAACAAAGAAATGTATTAATTGATCTCTGTGTGCCAAGTACTGTGTTAAATGCTTTAAAAATATTATCTTACATAATTCTTCATCAATTCCAGAAAATCAATACTGAATTTTTACATTTAGAACCAAAGATGGTCTTAGAGATGAATGCTAGGTCTTCAATAGAAAAGCGCTTTTACTGGTCCAGATACCACGTCTACCTCCCACCCCTGCACCACCATCCCATGGTGTGGAGAATATGGGCTACCACATTGAATACCATTCCAATAGATGGTATACCCGGCATCGCTTTTGTCCCATTTCAGGACATGTTCTCCTTCATCAAACTTGATCTGTGGAAATGGTCTCTATCAAACTCATTTAGGCTGACAGTCACTGGACTCACTAGTCCAAAGGGTGCCCAATCCATAAACCAGACTACAGGATAGCCATTGTGTTTTGAACACAGATGAGAATCATGATGGTGGCCAAGAAATGGGGAAGAAATTTTTAAGACTCTGTACAGCACAGTTGAAATGCAGTGACGTAGACTGCTCCATTTTACAACTATAAAAGCTGAGAACCACACAGAGTAAGCGATCTCCAGTCGAAAACATGAGCTGTGAAAGACAGGGATTGGAGTCTAGTTGTCCGGCCAAACCAGAGCTCCTTCCACTAGACTACAAAATCAAGTGAAGCGCTAATGAAGGAGATAGAGAAGGAGATGAGAGAGGGAGCAGGACAAATTTCAGAAATTTATATCTTAGGGAAACCAAGAGAAGCATATATTTGAGGTTGGGAATGTTCAGTATAGCCTGTTATATGGCTGAGAACTCAAGGAGGCTAAGGACTGAAAAATAATCATGATCTAGTTATTAGTTTGATTAGTTCTAAAGTTGCAGGAAATAGTTCAGAGAATAATTTTAAAAAACAATTGTGGGACATACACCAAAATGGGGGGGGGGGGTGCTGAAAGAGTATAGAAAATATAATAGAAGTCTCTCAGTCACTACGGAAAAGAGAGAAGGAAATCTCATCTGCTACACTAGAATGAATTTGAGGGTGGGAGTGACCTAAGCAAGTTTATGGGTGAAGAGGGATCCATTAATGACAGAAGAGATCATTGAAGAGCGACGTCTGGGAAACGATGGAGACAATCAGATCAAGCCACAATGATAAAGAGTAAAGACACGTGAAGATCTGAGGTAAAAAATAACGAAATGAGGGGAAATTGCTATGATTTAGCCATCTTCTCACTGAAGTTGGATCTAAGGATACCCACGGAGCCAGAGCAGGCAGGAGGAGGAAGATAACGGAAGCCTTGAACTACCTGCTGCAGGGAATGGGAAAAGGTGAGCATTCTTAATGGAAATTTTCTTCAATGCTTTAAGGAGACGAAGATGAAAAGGTATAGGAAGTTTACAATATAATCTGAGTTATTAACTCAGAGTTTTATTTGACTAAGGGGTCTTGTTAGTTGTCATTTTTATCAAGATTTTATAAGAAATAATCGATGTAAAAGTTCAGTCTGGTCAGTGCATCACATAATGCCATGAGGCCAGCTCCGAATGCTTCTAGCCATACTCTGCTGGGAAACATTCGATTTTTCCTGGCAAAGGGCAGTGTATGACACTTCTGTGGTCTCGCCCACACACGCGCGCGCACAGACACGGAATGATTACTGCTTTAAGTAAAGGATGTGAGAAGGGGAAGGGATCGTAATGATGGCAGGCACAATTTCTGTTCCTGACAGACTTAGAGTCTTCTTGGGCAGGCAGATACAGCCCGTATGGGAAATAACCTGAGCATTCAGGGCAAGCCACGTGTCAACTACGGTGTCAAAGAAAACGGATGAAGCAAATGTCTGAGAGCCGAGCGTCTGCACGTCAGGAAGCTTTCACAGGCTGGCTGCAATGCAGAGGCTTCCTGGAGTTTGCATACGAATGAAGAAGTGTTTAAGTTTCTAAAATTAAGTATTAATATTCTTTTCACATAAAACTAGTAATTTAAATATTTTTTCAATTCCCTGAAGAAATAGATATGTGAAAGTCTGCAATCTGATACCTGAGGAGTCATTTGAGGTTAATTTACTATAGGTGAATCTTGTATTTTTCAAAGTGAAAATGCACTTGTTTATTGTATTTGCCTCTTGATAAATCAAGCATGGTTGTATTTCTTAAACTTATGGGTCCTTTTACTGCGCTTTGTTAACTGCCCTATACCTCGGTAATTATTGCAGATTTTTTTTCTCTATGTAATTAGGTGATTTGATTTGTACTTTATGTAATTACAGTATTTGACTCCTCCTTTGTTTTGAGGCAAAATTATAATCATTAGTTCTACTATCTGAGACTGCTAAATGCATATTTACTAAAATAAAAAAATAAGCCGCTGAAAAGCATATAATTGTATCTGAACCAGAAAATTACATTTCACATCCATCATCTTAACTTCGTTGTGGCTGCAACTCAAAATGAAAAAGGTACAAAAAGCTCTAGAGGACTAGACAATAGTAACATCACTGCATCTTTACAGAAAATAAGTTCCTAAGAACTCAGTGAAAACTGCATTCCCTTCTTCCACATAGGCTATACCTCTGAGCTTGGTCACAGTCAGGATCAGAAAATAGGGGGGAAAGGTCGCCCTGCACCCCCAGCACCCCAGCACCCCAGCACCCCCTTCCTTCTGGCAACCACTACGCTGTTGTCTATGTCCATGAGTTTCAGTTGTATATCCCACACATAAGTGAAATCATATGGTTCTTCGCTTTTTCTGACTGACTTCACTTAGCATAATATTCTCAAGGTTCATCCATGTTGTTACAAATGCCAGTATTCTATCCTTTCTTATGGCTGAGCAGTATTTCATTGTATCTTTGTACCACATCTCCTTTATCCAATTTTCTATTGAAGGATATTTTTGTTGTGTCCATGTTTCAGCCACCATGAATGCTGCTGCAGTGAACATGGGGTGCATGTATCTTTGTGAATACATGTTTTTGAGTTTTTTGCGTAGATACCCAGGAGAGGGATTGCTGGGTTATATGGTAACTATTCTTAATTTTTTGAGGAACCACCAGACTGTTTTCCGTAGTGGCTGCACCAGTCCACGTTCCCACCAGCAGTGAATGAGGGTCCCTTTTCTTCGCAACCTCTCCAATGCGTGTTACTGCATGTACTCATCTGGTTGATGACAGCCATTCTAACAGGTGTGAGGCGATATCTCATTGTGCTTTTGATTTTCATTTCCCTAAGAGCTAGTGAAGTTGGACATCTTCTCATGAATCTGTTAGCTGTTCATATGTCTTCTTGGGAGAGGTGTCTGTTCAGGTCCTCTGCCCATTTCTTAACTGGATTATTTGTATGGTGTTGCGTTTCATGAGTTCTCTATATGTTTTGGATATTAACTCTGTTGGAGCTGTTGTTTGCAAATGTCATCTCCAGTTCCGGAGATGGCCTTTTTGTTTCGTTTTCAGTTTTGTTTGCTGTGCAGAGCAAGGGGCCTAATATGTGGTGATGGAAGGTGGTTTGACTTTGGGTGGTGGGCACACAGTGCAATATACAGATGATGTACCATAAAAGTGTACGCTCGAAACCTGTATGATCCTATTAACCAACGTCACCCCAATAAATTTCATAGAAAAATTATTTTAAATGACCTAAAAATAACATAGATTAACATATACTTTGTATATTGTGTGTACTATATACTCTAGCCTTATGATAAAGTAAACTAGGAAAAATAGAATATAATTACAAAAATCATAAGGAAAAAATACATTTACTGTAGTTATTGGGGAAAAATCTGCATATAAGTGGACCCCTGCAGTTCAAACCCACGTTGTTCAAAGATCAATTGTATTTCCATTTGGTCTGTTTTAAGCAAGAGAGTGAGCACCTCAATGTCCTCTTCTGGGCAGAGACGGGGGTTCCTTACCAATGCAGTATTAAATACGTGATACTCTTATTTGTTAACCATTCCCAAATAGGTTAGTGTTTGGGGTTTTGTTTTGTTTTTTTTAGTGATAATACCATTTTACTTCTAATGAACGACAGTAAATTATTGTACACCTGATCTAAAGCAAAATGTGGGTTTGGTCGCCATACATTACAGTGTGTGGAGAAAGCATGGATATCACTCAGCCTTACCTTGCTGGGTGCCTTTGTTGCATCGGAAACTCCTTTCACCTTTTCTTTGTTGAAGGGCTCTTCTCCCTCGGTTTCAGCAACATAGTTCCTTCTGTTCTTGTTCCCTGCAGGGGCAAGAAGTGAAATAATTTTTACAGTAAATATGGCAAAATTTAAGTTTCCATTCAGTAAGGTAAACAAACAAAACAGTAAAATCTCACTGCAGGGAAAAAAAAAAAAGACAGGAACTGAAAATTACCAAATAAGGAGATTCTCTTGCTGGTAAATGTTGATTATGAAGTGAAAAAATATTTCCCCTTACAAAATATTGAAGTAAAAATATATTTCACTTCATAATCAAACAAGTACAAATTATAATGTAATAGAGTTTTTCACTCATAAAATTAGCATAAAACAGAGGTTTTAGTTTTCTCTTATTTTAATTCTATAGCCAATATAAGGGGATGGTGAGCCTGATGGAGTGGTATAAATTGGTACAAAACTCTTACAAGGCAATTTGGCAATGTGTTTCAAGAGACTTAAAATTGTCAAGCCCCAAAATTCATTTCTAGGTTCATTCCTTCTTCATTATACATAAGTAAGAGGTGTGGGGGAAGTTCTATAAAAAAAAGGTACTTATTACAGTATTATGAAAAACAATAGAAAAAATGGTGAATGAGAAGAAATGGATAATTAAATTATAATATAATCAAATAATTTTAAAAATTAAGCAATCATGGAAAATTATGCTTATTAACAGTTTTTAATAACATTAAAAACATTTACATTATAATGTTTAAAAACAGGACAGGATTCACATTTATATTTAGAAAAATTTTTTTCTAGAAGACATTTTCATCATTAGCCTAGAGGCGATGGAGGCCAAAAATCTGATGACAATCTCATGGTTCTTGCCTCATCCAGAGAAGAAAGTGAATTCAAAGATGTTCCAGGAGAGGCTGGAGAGTAGAGGGTGACTTTTGCCAGTGGGGTGGATTCACTGCTGAGCTGCACGGTAGGTTTGAAACATTGTACTACACGGACTAAGTATTCAGTTCCAATTGCAAAGTGCGGCTCCACCATTCTCTCTCTAATCTTGGGTTTGTCCCTTCAGCATTTTTAGCTTCATCTTTCTCATCCATGGAAGAGAGATATTAATAATATACCTCTCATATAATAAAGTTAAATAAAATAATTATGTAAATTGCATCATAGTGCCTTGCACACTATAAATGCTTAATAATTGCTTGTTAATTTTATATTGGAAAAGTTAACTTGATGAAATAAAACACATGTTCCAATGAATTCCATTAATTAATTAAGACTAAATTAATTAATGCTTATTTAAGTATATTTTATTGATTATGCTATTACAGTTGTCCAATTTTCCCCCTTTTATTCCCCTCTGCCCTGTACCCCCCCCCCCCCGTTCCCACCAGCATTCCCCTCCCTTAGTTCATGTCCATGGGTCATACATATAATTTCTTTGGCTTCTTCATTTCCTATACTATTTGTAACCTCCACCTATTGATTTTGTACCTACCATTTATGCTTCTTATTCTCTGTACCTTTTCCCTCATGTTCCCCCCTTCCCCTCCCCAGTGAAAACTCTCCATGTAATCTCCATTTCTGTGATTCTGTTCCTGTTCAAGTTGTTTGCTTAGTTTTTGTTTTTGTTTTTTAGGTTCAGTTATTGATAGTTGTGAGTTTGTTGTCATTTCACTTTTCATAGTTAGGATCTTTTTCTTAGATAAGTCCTTTTAACATTTCATATAAGGGTTTGGTGATAGTGGACTCCCTTAACTTTACCTTATCTGGGAAGCACTTTATCTGCCCTTCCATCTAAATGATAGCTTTGCTGGATAGAGTAATCTTGGATGTAGATCCTTGCTTTTCATGACTTTGCATATTTCTTTCCAGTCCCTTCTTGCCTGTAAGGTTTCTTTTGAGAAATCAGCTGATAGTCTTTTGTAGGAACTCCTTTGTAGGTAATTCCTTTTCTCTTGCTGCTTTTAAGATTCTCTCCTTCTGTTTAATCTTGGGTAATGTAATTATGATGTGTCTTGGTGTGTGCTTCCTTGGGTCCAACTTCTTTGGGACTCTCTGAGTTCCCTGGACTTCCTGGAAGTCTATATCCTTCCCCAGATTGGGGAAGATCTCCTTCATTATTTTTTCAAATAAGTTCTCAATTTCTTGCTCTACTTCTCCTTCTGGCACCTCTATAATTCAGATATTGGAATGTTTTAAGTTGTCCCACAGGTTCCTAAGCCTCTCCTCATTTTTTTGAACTCTTATTTTTTCATTCTGTTCTAGTTGAATGTTTATTTCTTCCTTCTACTCCAAATCATTGATTTGAGTCCTAGTTTCCTTCCCTTCACTATTGGGTCCCTGTATAATTTTCTTTATTTCACTTTGCATAGCCTTCACTTTTTCCTCTATTTTGTGACCATACTCAACCATTTCTGTGAGCATCCTGATTATCAGTGTTTTGAACTGTGCATCTGATAGGTTGGCTATCTCTTCATCAATTAGTTCTATTTTTGGAGCTTTGATCTGCTCTTTCACTTGGGCCGTATATTTTTGTCCTGATGTGCCTGTTATTTTGTAAGGGGCAGAACCTTAGGTATTCTCCAGTGTAGGGCAATCCACTTCCCTATGTCATGGTGCTGTATGTGGGGGAGGGGTCCAAGAGGGAACAGTGCCGCTGCTCGGCTGTCAGCCAGCTTTCAGTCACTTCCCCTGCTACCCACAAGTAAATTGGGCCTTTCTGGTGCTGGTTCCCTGGTGGGTGGGTTTTTGTACATTGTAGGACCCTGTGGGTCTCTCCAGTGAACTCTCCTGTGAGGTTGGGAGTTTCTCCTGCCACTGCAACCCCCAGAGAATTTTACAGCCAGAAGTGTTAAGGCTTTATTTCCCCACACTGGAACTCTGGATTACGCAGTCTATCTTGCTCCCCAGTTGTTCTTCCCAATTTATCTGCACACAAAGGTGGGACCACACAATCTGCCAGCCACCACCTTGTCTGCCCAGTCCTCCAGCTCCCAACTTGCTGCACGTCCTCTCTGCCTTTCCTATCAGTTTGAATGAATGTTTCTTCTTTAACTCCTTCATTGTGGACTTCCATACAGTTTGATTCTGGCAGTTCTTGTTATTTTTTGTTTTTAAATTTGTTGTTGTCATTCTTTTGGTTGTGCAAGGAGGGAAAGTGTATCTACCTATGCCCCCTCTTGGCCAGAAGACTAAATTAATTAATGCTTAATAGAATTAACTCTCAATGTGGAAACCTAACTATGTCTTAACCTATTCCAATTGTTTCATTTCTGTTAAATTGAGTATAGTAATGGTAACTATGTCATTACATGGTTGGACAAGGAGGGAACTGAATGAGGTAATGCATGTCATGTGCTTACCAAAGTGCTTGGCACATAGTAAAAAATCTATAAAATTTTAGCTTTAAAAAAAAAACATACTCTTCATCTACAATTTCAGTTAAATGAAGGAATTTTTATCAATCAATAAACCAACCAGCTTATATTGATTGATAACTATGATGGTGAAATTGTGTCAGGGCAACTTGGATTCACACAGTGACAACTACAAGAGCTAACAATGTAGAAATGTACACAGAGTACTAAGGGAGGGAGTTCTCATTGTGCCTCAGAGAATTCTTTTCTCTGAATCTATCATGCTTCAGTGTTCCTCCCACTGTTGCTCCAAAGGGGTATAATTTCTATCTAAGAGGGTAGAAATAGAGAGTTTGGCAGAATAATGACAACAACTGAGGGAGTTTAAACACGGTAAATGTGACTTGGGTAATTTGATAGTGATTTCTTTTCAAATTTGGGAGAACAGAATAACTAAGAACAGCAGAATTTTCTAAATTGTATTTCACTAAAAATGTTTCCTGAAATGTTAATGACAAAATTAGCTGCATGTGCTGTGAAAAGGAAGCCATCCAAAGTCATGAACAGGAAGGCGCCACAAATGAAAGAGTCCCCAGCGTGTGTTCCAGATTGGTACAAAGACGCGGTGGATCTGGAAGCCAGTAAAACGGAAAGGATTATAACTGCAAACAGTAGTGTCTGGGAAACATTTTCAGCCATGTGGTAGAATGGAAAAACTCAATGTGAAGATTTAAGAAGTGGGAATAAACAATAGCATACTGTTTCTACTAGCCCTGTGATAACACTTTGGTTTCAGTGTCTCTCTTTCTTCATGTAAACACACGGGACACACAGGTGCACAGGGTGAGAGCTCTTGAGGAAGAGAAGACCAGGAATGCCCACTGGTCTGCTATCATCATTAGGACAGAGGAAAAGGAAATGGTCTGTGGTTTTAAAAATAATTCACAACATTTATAGTTTTCAAGGCATTTTCACAAACGTTATTACATTAATACTCACCATTGTCATGTATGTTAGAAAGAGGAAACATTAGTATTCCATTTAAATTAGAAAACAGAAGCACAAGGTAGAGCAGAAAACAGAGCTGAGACACAGAATTTCACCTTTAGGGTACAAGAAATTAAAACTGCAGACCAGTATCTCTCATAAATATCGATGCAAAAATCCTCAAAAAATTATTAGTAAATGCAATCCAACAATGTATAAAAATTGAATTTATTCCAGGTATGCAAGGTTGGTCCAACCTTTAAAAGTCAACTAGTATAAACTGACACAGCAGCACGCTAAACAAAAAGCATCATGTGATCATGTCAATAGATGCAGAAATGGCATTTGCACATAACCTAACATCCATCCATGATAAAACTCTTAGCAAACTAGTAATAGAGATAATTCCTCAACTTGACAAGCAACATCTATGAAGACCCTAGAGTTAACATCAAACTTAATGATGAGAAACTGTGTACCTTCTCACTAAGATCAGGAATAAGACAAGAAAGTCCACTATCCCCACTCTGTTGGACACTGTACTAGAAGTCATAGCTAATGCAGTAAGACAATGAAAGCAATAAAGAGTAAACAGATTGGAAAGGAAGAATTACCATGTGATCCAGCAATTCCACTCCTTGGTATATGCCTAAAAAAATGAAAAGCAAGAACTCAAATACTCATGTGCTAATGTATTTCACAATACAGCATTTTTCACAATAACCCAAAGGTGGAAAGAACCCAAATGCCAATGTCATCGATAGATGAATGGATAAACAAAATGAAATATGTGTGTGCATATATATATATGTGTATGTATATGTATGCAATGGAATATTATTTAACATTAAAAAGAAATGACACATGGTACAAAATGAATGAACCTAGAAAATATTTTGCTAAGTGATATGGACCAGTAACAAAAGGACAAGTATTTTATGATTTTAATTTTATGAGGTACCCAGAATAGTCAAATTTATAGAGACAGAAAGTAACGTAAAATAGAGGCTGGGAAAAAAGAAATGAGGGTTATTGTTTAATGGATGTAAGGGTTCTAATTTGGATGATGAAAAATTCTGGAAGTGATTAATGACAATGATAGCACAATACTGTGAATGTACCTAATGCCATAAATTGTGCACTTTTAAAATGGCTAAAATGGTAAATTTTATGTTACTTATATTTTACCACAATAATTTTTATATTAAAAGCTAATACCCTTTAGCTACCCCATCTCTATTTCCCTACCCTTTAGCTATCATCCCCCTCTTTCCCATCTTTCTCTCCAGCCATAGGCAAACACTAATCTACTATCTATATTGATTTCTCTGTCTGGAAATTTCACAGAAATAGAATCATGTAATCTGTGGTCTTTGGTGACTAGCTTTCACTTAGCATAATATTTCAAGGTTAGTCCAAGTTGTAGCATGATTTGGTCAATATTTTCTTTCAATTTTTTTTATTGTGGTAAATACACATAACAAAAAATATACCATCTTAAAGAGTTTTAAGTGCACAGTTTAGTGGCATTGAGCACATTCACATTGTTGTTCAACTGTCACCACCATTTATCTCCAGCACTCCAGTCATTCTGCAAAACTAAAGCACTTTGCTCATTAAAAATACCATATGACCTCACCTTTAAGTGGAACATACAAACAACTGTACTTGAACAACAATAAAGTAATTAAAAAAAAACTTAAATATATGCAAAAATATATTTTAAAAAATAACTCCCTTTCCCCCTTATTCCTGGCCCCACTCTACTTTCTATCTCTCTGATTTTGACTCTAAGTGCCTCATATAAGTGGAATCACACAGTATTTGTCTTTTTGTAACTGACTTATGTCACTTAGCATGATGTCCTTAAGATTTACCCTTACTGTAGTGAACCATCCTTCCTTCCTTTTTATTTCACAGTATTTATATATGACATTTTGAAGATCTATTCATTGCTTGATGGGCATTGGGGTTGCTTCTACATTTTAGCTATTGTGAACAATGCTGCTATGAACATGGGTGTACAAATATTTTTTTCATATTCAGACTCCTATTTCAATTCTTTTGAGTTGAAATAACTCAGAAGAGGAATTGCTGGATTAAATTGTAATTCTACTTCTGAATTTTTGAGCTAGCACCATACTGTTTTCAGTAGCAGCTGTATCATTTACATTTCCACCAACAAGCACAAGTTTTCTAATTTCTCCACATCCCTGCCAATACAGGTTTTCTGTGTTTGTTTTATAGGAGCCACCTCATAGATACGAGGTAGTATCTCATTGTAGCTTCATTTATACTTCCCTAATGATTACTGATGGTAAGCATTTTTTTCATGGGCTTATTGATTATTTTTTATCTTCTTTGGGGAAATGTCTATCTAGGTTCTTTCCTTATTTTCAAGTCAAGTTTTCTTGTCTTTTTTTGTTTTTGTTTTTCTTTTCTTTTTTTGATATTGAGTTCTAGAAGATTTCTACATGTTCTTGGTATTAATCTCTTATCAGATATATGATTTGCAAAAAATCCTATTTTTTCCTGTGCATTGTATTTTTATCCTGTTGATAGTGTCTTTTTGTGCACGAGTTTTTTAAATTTTATGACATCCAATTTGTCTGGGGTTTTTTGTTGTTGTTTCTTGTGCTTTTGGTGTCATCCCTCCAAAATCAATGCCAAATCCAGTGTTGTAAAGTTTTCATTCTATGTTTTCTTTTAAGGGTCTTATAGTTTTAAATCTCATATTTAGGCCATAGTTTATTTTTTTAGTTAATTTTTGTATGTGGGGTTAGGTAAGAGTCTAACTTTATCCTCCTACATGTCGATAGCCAGCTGTCTCAGCACAGTTGGCACTCATCAAAAGTCATTTGACCTTATATGTGATGCTTTATTTCTGGACTCTGTGTTTTATTCCATTGGTGTCTGTCTGTCTTTATGCCAGTATCACATTGTGTTTATAATTGTAGTTTTGTAGTAAGTTTTGAAATCAGAAAGTTTGAGAGATCTAGCTTTGTTCTTCTTTTTAAAAATTCTTTGTGTTATTTGGGGTCTCTAGAGATTCCTTATGAATTTCAGAATTTTACTTCTGAAAAGAAATCATAGGGATTTTCAGAAGGATTACATTAAGCTGCAGAGCACTTGAGCATTACTGTCATGTTAAAAATATTAAATCTTCAAATACATGAAAAGGAATGCCTTTTCATTTATCTATTTTTTCTTTAATTTATTTAACAAATGTTTTATAGTTTTCATTGTACAAATCTTTCACTTCCTTGGCTAAGCTAATTTTTAAGTATTTCATTCTTTTTGATTTTACTATAAATGAAATTGTTTTGTTGATTTCTTTTTTGAATTGTTCATTGTTATTTATAGGAGAATAACTAATTTTTGTTTGTTGAATTTGTATCCTGCCTCTTAGGTGAATTTGGTTTTTTGTTCTAACAAATTTTTGTGGAATCTTTAGGGTTTTATATACAAGGTCTATCCAGAAGGTATCCAGCCATGTAATATGAAAAATAGAAACACTTATCAAAGAAGATACAAGACACAAGATACAAGAAACATTGTACAAAGGACAATGACTCTTCATTCCCCTTCAAAGTTGGCACCTTGGCAATTTCTCCCAATCACCATCAGCTGCCCAGTCATATTTTCTTGAATCTCATCAATGGTCTGAAACCTCTTCCTTTTCAAAGGTGATTTTAGTTTTGGGAAAAGCCAGAAGTGACAGAGCACCAAATCTGAGTTGTAGAGGGGCTAAGTCACCTGGGTGATTTGATGTTTCATCAAAAACTCTACAGGCAACATGATGCATGAGTGGGTGTGTTGTGGTGATGAAGCTGCCAGTCACCAGTTGCCCATGGCTTCGGCCTTCTGAATCATCCAAACAGTTTCTGTGGGGGAATATTAAAGCTGAATGAAAAATTTGATGCAGATTCGTTGCTCTGCTCACTCAGCCATTTTGAATGTGACAGCCACACAGTACACATGCTCACTCACTAGTGTCTACCACCCCCACGGACTGGCACAGTGGCGTTGTCATTGTTCATGCATGCACATTCCAGTCCACTCTCCTTGATTTCCAGATTACACCAATGACTTTTTTCCAGACAGACCACATATACGAGGTCATGCCATCCACTGAGATATTTTTACTTGTCCCTTTCCAACTTTGGTATGTTTCATGTCTTCGGTGTAATTGTTCTAGATGATATTTCCAATATTATGTTGGCTAGAAGTGGTGAGAGAGGCATCTTTGTCTTTTTCCTGATTTACAGGAATGCTTTTCAGTACTTTGCTATTGAGTATGATGTTGACTGTGGAATTTTCACATGTGGCTCTTACAATATTGAGGTGATTTCCTTCTATTTCTCATTTGTTGAGTCTTTTTATTATTAAAATGTGTCTAATCTTGTCAAATGTTCCTCCTGCATCAATAAACATTATTTTATTTTTGTTTCTTCATTCTCTTAATATGATATATTACATTGTCGATGTTTAATAATATCACTTGGTCATGGTGTATAGTTCTTTAAATATGCTATTCTTTTAATTTTGTTTGTTGTCATTTTGTTGAGGATTTTTGCATTGATGTCCATACATCAATAATTGGTCTACAGTTTTCTATTCTTGTAGTATCTTTGGTTTTGATAATATTTCATTTCTTTTTACGACCAAATAATATTCCAAACAGATTTGGGTATGCCAAATCTGTTTATTCATTTTTCAGTTGATGAACATTTGGGCTATTTCCGCATTTGAGCTATTATAAATAAAGCTTCTATAAGCATTATTGTACAAGTTTTTATATAGATATTGTTTTCATTTCTCTTGCATATACACCCAGAAATAGAATTGAGTCACATAGTAACTCTATGTGAACTACGAAAAAATGGTTCTGATTCAAACATCACAGACTCTTTTCTTACCAACTTTTCATAAATGCTTTTGAGTAGATGTTTATTTGCTTTTTGCCTTTAAAACCATTTTACAGAGCTTTTCAAATAGTCGTTTTTTTATAGTTTTCTTCTGTTTCACTGGAGAGTGGGACAGTACAGGCCCCCACACTGTCATACTGAAGTCAGCCTTCCTTTTCTATATCAATGTATTAATTATTCATAGAATAATATAGCAATGACAAAGGCTAATATTTATTGAGTGCCTACTATGGTAAACTTACTAGCTCAGATCATTTATTCACATTGGTTATTATCAAAATCACCCTATCAAATATTGTGCATATGCATAAACATACATCTATAGGTATATGTATATATGTATGTATGTATTATTATATTGTTATTACCATGATATAATGGTAATAGGAATGTAATTTTCCTAGCTTAATGATATATAATTGACAAATAGCAGAATGAAGACTTTTAAAGAAGAAAAGAAAAAGAAAAATAGAGATGAACATACAGGGAGACAAATTTCTTTTCTTTCCCCATTTTGACAGTCACTGTGTTCAGTTACATGAAAGATGGCCTTTTTCTTACATTATTAATCTTCATGAAATCCTTAAGGAAGTGACAGTTGCAACCAAGCATTTAAAAATCCTGAAAATGCCAGCCAAAGTTATGCTCAACATCCCATCTCTGCCATTACGATTGTTTTTGCCAGATGCTTATTGCAATCTTTCTTGACTTCTAAGAGAACAACTAAGTTTTAGTTGTCAGAGAATAGTTGGAAATATATCACATACAACTCACTTTTTATCTGGGTGCTGAGCAATGATATTCTCGTTATAGATTCATAGATGGACACAGCAAAAAATACACAGACTTCTTTTATGAAACAAGTGCTCATCTGTAAGCAATGAGGCAGTGCAAATCTCACTGTGGGGGAAACACGTATCCTGAATATGTGATATGATCAGAAGGAGGCACTCGTTTGGCTAAGTCACTCCAAGCACTCTCCAAATACCTGGTATCCATTGAACTCCACAGGGGTTAAAGAGTATATGACAATTTGCAAATATTAATTGGCTCAGGGAGACAGCCAAAGCATGGAAGCTAAGAATGGCAGCCTGGTTAACATTAAATACAGAAAAAGGGAAGATAGAAAGGCATGACTACTCAAAGGCTAAATTCAGATAGAAGGAACAATTGTTCCTAGAGTTGTAGAGCTGAAGATATATTGAAAAGGCATTAGGGAAGAAAGAAGGGTACTGTACCCCAGGCAGTGTGGTCTTTGGCTACAGTCAAGCCAAAGGGATAAATTGAGGAGGCATAAGCCCTGAGAGCCAACTCCAGGGAAGCCTGTGGTTTGCCAAAGCATTGACTTAGCACTAGATTATTGGAGAAAGTATCTGAAATAAAGAGGGATGGGCTATATTTCAGCCCTGGCTTGCACATTCACTTATTTATTCAGTGAATAATTTTTGAGCACCTAGTGGGTGCCAATACTCTCCTTATAAATATGGGGAGATGAATGAGGACTGGGATAGGAAGCCCCATCTATTCATTCTAGTTTAGAGTTGGAAGGAGAAAGAAGAAAACAATATAAACAAGGGGGTAAAGTATATAGATAGCATGTTCTATTTAAAAAAAAACAACACAGAATTAGGGTGGAGTTGCAATCAAACAATTCCATAGTCTGATTTGCATTATTAAGTCTAATCTCAACTGCTCTATAGAGAAAGGCTTATAAACAGGCCAAATGAGATCAGTTAAGAGTTTTCACAGAGACCAGGTGAGAAGCAGTGCTGACTTGAGTTTTAGCATGTAGGTGTAGTGTGTAGCATGTACATATTGTATGTACTGTGTAGGTGTACCTGTGTAATGGAAAGCAGAAATTATTTGGATATAGCTGGAGATAAAAGCCACAGGGCTTAGTTGTTTGATTGGATGTGGAAGTAAAGGAAAGGGAGGGAACAAGGGGAGTGACCAGGCTCTTTAACTCTTCAGTGAAAAAAATGGTGGTGTCATTAACTAGGGTAGAAATTACCAGTTAAATTTATTTCCAGGTCAGAGGTACACATCTAAAGTGGCAGCATCTCAATAGGCAGCATTACAGATATAAGAACTATTTCAGAAGGGCAGGAGGTCCTTATCCAAAGAATGCTAAAGTCAAGAGACCTAGTTCTGGCACTGCTTTGTTATCAATAAGCTATCATTAGGAAATACAAATTTTATCTACCTCAGCTGCAAACACTACCTATGAAATGTACCATATTTTGCCATGTATTTTTTTGCTCAAATTTTATGAGAGAAAAATAAGTATACACATTTTACATTGATATAATGATTACATACCATGAGTATAATAATCCTGTGTGTAACAAATGGTAGGCGCACATTATACATGACAAAATACAGTGTATCTTAACCTGGGCTATCCAGGAAAAAGAGCCTGAGTCCAATTCATCACCAGAAGACGAAGACTTTAACTGCACAGTTTCACTGGGACCTGACAGCCCACAGGCTGAGATTGGTCTGTGGAGTATGCAGACATAACACCAATGTGAGGCTCATGCCACTATCGACTTTGCCATATAAGATGGTCATTAGAACCTTGTTACATTTTACCCTCCATTTCCTATCACCTGACTAATATAGTTGCAAATGAAGTTACATTTTTATAAAATTGCTTTGGATTTCTTTTTGGTCAAATAAGGCATATTTCAGCAGCTTAAAGTAGTTTAACTTCCTTTTACAGGTTAGATGAGCACTTTAAAAACAACATGGAGATTTCTTTCCAATTATTAGAATAACCTTAATGATCTGGAGATTAGCTACACATCAGAATCATAACTGAGTGAGGAAAAACTGAGATTGCATTGAAATTCTCTCAAAATTAACCTGAGATTACTTTTTTTAAAAATGCGAACTCAGGGTAAATCACTACAGGTAGAAAAATAAGCTTCGATTATTAGATAAGAAAGGACTAGGTAATTATGGGTAAGTGACCTGAGGAGCAAATAGAAGGAATTCTAGACTAAACATGAGTCAGCAATACCTGGTATCAAGTCAAAGCATGGTGCTTAGAAAGTGAACAAAATGAAGAACTATAGGAATATGGAATGTTAATAAAATTAGAGTATCTAACTTGAACCCTGGGCATCTGCAATGCAGCACTATTTCAGGAGAAGGGCAGAAGGTCCTTATCCAAAGAATGCTGAAGTCAGGACATCTAGTTCTGGCCTTACTTTGTTACTAACAAGCTATAATAACTTGGCAATTCACTGAATTTTGTTAAGCCCTAGGTCATTCATCTATAACACAAGCATGATTATAATATTGAACCTATCTTCACTGCTCTGAGGAAAAGCATTTTCAAATAAAAGAAAAGAACTATAAAATATAATATACTCTTAATGGCAGTTATAGGAAATGTTAGTAAGAAAGAAAAATCAAAATATGTAAGGCATTAGCAAATGCAAGACAACCAGAAAGGCAGAACCAGCTGGATTAATTTGCGAGTCCAGTGCAAATGAAACACAGGGCCCTTTGTTCAAAATATATTGAGCATTTTAAGAGGCAACAGCAGAGCACCAAACCAGGCATGGGGACCAATGAGGCATGAGACCAGTGGAAACTGCACGGGCTGCATGTCACAATGCCGGTCCTGAGGAGAACAAAGACATTTGTGCTGTTCTGTATGTCCGTCCCAATGGGCTGGAGCCTATACATTATTGCTCCAACAGTTGTATTACTCCATGGAGTGTAACTTTCCCCCTGAAAGACTACTGTGACTCATAATTGTATAATACCCTTCAGACTTGGGTCTTTGAAAGGCATGACAGGATCCAGTAAAGTATTGGGAGTCCTGATTTATACTGAAAAGGAAAAGAAAAAAACTTAGGGCATATATGGCAAGAGTCATAGCATTTAAAAGGCAAAGGAAAAAGAAGGAAAAGAGGCCAGATATTTTTTATTATTCTAAAGGGCATAACTATGAGCAAATAAATCAAAAAATATTTTATGAATCTCAACATATAAAAGCATTTTCTAGCATAGAAAAATATTCAAACATTTGATGTGATCACTTCTCAGATACTAGAAGTTTTCAAGCAGAGATAAGATCATTTTCCAAGGATGTTGTAGAAGAAATTGCTGCAAGTGATGAAGATTGAAATACCTGACCTCTAACTTTAGTATTCATATTCCTAGCTTAGCTGCAAAAGAAGACACTATAATGTTGAAGAGTAAGAAAGGGTATAAAGGTCAGTGTAGGTGAAGAATCAAAGGAGAGGAAAGTCTTTTGGTATTTCTCATGGGGCTGGGGACAGGGGCTATAGGAAATGTATTTCTAAGTAATATGTATATTGGGAACAACAATATAAACATTCAAAATTTAGAACTGGATAAACTGCATCTAAAAGAAACACCAAAAATCATCTAAGCAGATTGTTAAAAAAGAGTCATGATAGAACTGATAGTGCTTGTCTCTGGAAAAGACACAGACCAGGAGGCATGGGAAACTTCTGGTGCACCGGAAATGTTTTAAGTCTTGACCTGGATGGTATTAACACAACAGTATACATGAATAAAAAATAAAAATGCATGCCTAATGTTTATGTATTTTGTGCACTTATTATGTCATATTTCACTTTTAAGAAATTAAAAATTTTCAGAATCTCTGGGATAATTTCTCTAAGTGATCTTTATGCATACTAAAGTTTGAGAATCTGTCGATTTACATATAAGTAAAATAAAGCACAGGAAAGTCTGTTGATTTTCCCAAGGCCATTCTGCTAATGAATGGGGCTCTTGAAGCCCTAACTTCTAGAAAATAAATTAAATACTTCTGATAATAAACCTTGAGAGTAGGCAACCTCACTGCCAAGTCTAGTAGCTGATCCAAGACCACACAACCAGTGAAGAGCAGACTGAGACCAAAGAGAATTGAAAAAGAACATTCATCCAAACTTTACAAGCCTACAAAGCTAGCTTAAGACAATTCAAACCTGATTTTCTGGATAACTTAAAGCCATTAAAGAGTTTTAAAGGGGACAACATAAGAAATAAAAGTGGGTAAAAGTAGATTGAATTAGATCCTTCAGAGTCCAGGGCAGCAAAAAAAAAAAAAAAAAAAAAAAAAAAACTAGACTAAATCAGGACAGGACTAGCATGAACAGAGAGAAATATGCAACTACAACAGAAAGTTTAAAGCTAGAATCTGTGGTACTTAGCAATAATAGCAATAATTAATAATATTTACAATTCTATGCATTTGCTGGTTGTCAGATGCATTCACTTCACCATTCGATTCTATCAACTCCATAAATGAAGACTATTATTATTCCATATTTTGCAGATAAAGAAACTATAGTAAAGCGAGAGGGTAAATATGTCCAGGTCACAGATAGTAAGTGGTAAACCTAGATTTTGAACCCAGGTCTATTTGGCTCCAATTGCTATGTTATAAAAAAAGAAAAAGAAAAGAAGAAAGTCAAAAATGTCACAGTCTGTAACACTGGGTGACAGTTAGATGGTATGATAATTAAAAGACATAGGTCATACTGAAGAACAGATTTGATAGCAAATAGGATTAGTTCAAATCTATTCATTTTGACTATGAGGGTCATTAATTTCTAATATCCTCCTACATGAGTAAGTGTTCCAGTATCAGTGAAAAAGGAGAAAGGGGAATAGCAATGGTTTAGTAACAGTGATATTTTAAAACCATATTTCACAGTGCTTTTGAAAAAGGTATGCTCATTAAATTGTATCTAGTTACAAAATTCTGCTAGAATGCAAATATTCCCTCTACATCTGGTTTATGCCTCACCTTCTCTGTCCTCCACATCACAATAGCAGGGCTCTTCTATATTCTTCTGTGCTGATTTTGATTGTCTTTGTGTAAATTATCAGAGTAAAAGAAAGCTTAGTGATTGATGAAGGCTTCCCCTTAAAAAAAAATAGGGTTAAGCCACATAATATGTCGAACTAGGAAAATCAATGGGAACCTGGTAAAGCACCTGATTCCATGACTTGCCCAAGAAAATATCAGAATGGCTCTGGATTTATCATATTACTGCCAGAAAACAGAACTGTTTTCCAAAATGTCAAGGGCAATGCCAAAAGCACAAAGTTTTTATAAATTTAACAAAGTATTATTAAAAATACTTCTTCTCCATACTTTAGACTCTCAAACATTAATGGGAAAAATCAGCATAGATAAATGAATGAAAGATTTATAAGCCAATTTTTTGGGAAAGAAAGTAATTTCCCCACCATAATGTTGACAAAATTATAGTGGGAAGAAACAATGAAGAAACAGCCAAGCCAATAATGTAGAATTAGGCCAGAAGTTTCCTCTAGCTTACACCTGTACCTCCAGTGACATTTTTATTGCTAAAATGAGAAATGCCATATCTCAACGTTCTCCATGGGAAGGTAGCTGCTGTAAAAAGCATTTACTGTTCATTTACCTGAAGCTCAATATATGCTCTTAAGTATTTTTCTTATGTTCTATTTAAAAATAAGCATATTGCCCTGGCTGGTGTGGCTCAGTGGATTGAGCACCGGCCTGCGAACCAAAGGGTTGCTGGTTTGATTCCCAGTGAAGGCACATGCCTGGGTTGTGGCCAGGTACCCAGTAGGGGGCACACAAGAGGCAACCACACATTGTTGTTTCTCTCCCTCTCTTTTTCTCTCCCTTCTCCTCTCTAAAAATAAATTTTAAAAAATTTTTAGAAAGCTTACTATTTTAATTCAATATATTATATTAGAACCAACTCTAATATATTAGAATTATATTAGAACTAAAATACAGTCACTCACAATGGCCACTTTAATTTTTTATTGCATGGCATATGTTTTAAATTTTAATTAAAATATTAGATACAAAAATGTACAATCAGAATGGCATAGCTTCATGAACTACTCATAGTAAGCCCATCTGTGTAAAAAACACCTCTCAACATCTAAACTTCATCTAAAGTTCCTCTCAACATCTAAACTTGCTTACACCTCAAAAACCATTTTGGCTCTGGCTGGGTGGCTCAGTTGGTTGGAGCATTTTCCCGAGCAGCAAAAGGTTATGGGTTTGATCCCCAGTCAGGGTACCTACAGCTGGCAACCCATTGATGTCTCTCTCGTGTTGAATACCAGTGATTAAAGTGGTCATCTTTGTCTAGTTTCTGATCTTTGGTTGGAAAAATTTCAATCCTTCGCCATTAATTATGTTAATCCGTGGATTTTTTAGGTGCCCAGCCATTCATTTGATTCCTGACATTTCTAATCTACCTTTGCAAAGGCTGTATTCCTTTTCATATGTGGTCACAAAAAGCTCCATTTTTTTTTGCTTGTGTTCAGCTAGTATTTTGAAGGTGTTTTCCTTGAATATGAGAAGCTTAAAAACATTTCTCCCAGACTTTGCAGATAGTCTCTGTCTTTGGGCACTCTTTCCATACCACTCAGATGGGCAATTTAAAATTCTGCCTTACTTAGCTTTAATTTCCTGCTTGCACTAAGCCTAGAGGTCAGCCAAAGACAAACGCTTCGGGTTTTCTCAGGTACTTTCTGAGCATGCATGCAGTCCTGGGCATGTGTGCGTCTGTATAAATTCTCAAGTATACATGGGGGCATTTAAATGCCTTAATTTCCCGAAGAAACCCTTTCCCCACATTTGACTCCCAGTCTTAGGGCTGCCTATTGTATGTCTCTGCCATAACGTATTGTCCCAGGTGGCTGCAGGCTTTCTGTCTGGGTAACATCCACTGCTTTACTGCCCTGAGTGAGTTTCAAGTTAAGCAAAACAAAAACAAATCCTTTTGTGCCAATTTTTCAGGTAGCCCTCAGACAGCTTAGAACAAACACACACAGTAATTTTTATCACTTTCCTCTAAATTATTTTAAAGAAGCCATAGAAGCATCTTATTTAATAATCTCATACAGTCAATATCTATACCTAATCCTTCTCCCCTAATATGATAGCACATGCTATTCATCACAGAGTAAACACATGAATTTATTTGGCTTTAATGTTTATATATCCAAAATGCCCACTCCACTGTGTTATCCATATGTCCCGATGATGTCCCCTAAACTACAATCTGTAACTGTATTTATTCTCCGCTCAGGTTCTTGTTCCTTTTCTCACAACACAGTAGAGGAATTCAGTGCAGTATATCTTTAATAAAATATAACCATTACTTCTTTACATTTTATCATGCCATCCCATTTCTACAAGTCTTTACAGAGAGGGTGATTCTAATTTTCAAGATTAACAAATAAGGGTATCTCCTGAAAGAAAACAACATTTCTATCTATGCAGCTATCCTAAAGCATTTTTTTTTTCACTGTAATTTGGAGAAATATATCCACAGAGCAAGGTAGATGTAGATCTCTCATCTTTGTCCCCAGCCTTCCTTTGTCATTCTCTACTTTAGCACCGTTCCAAGGATCACACTGAGACCTTTTACCTGGTTTATGATGTGCTTATGGCTTTGTGTTTTTAATGAGCTTAGCCATGGGGGCCTCTGGGAGAATGAGCTCATTTAGGGGACAAATTACTCTGTTTTAAGAACTCAGGAAAAACATCCCTTCTGCCAGTTTTCTCCTCACTTCACTTCACCTAATTTGTTCAGCAAAAGTTTATGTGCAAATACTGTGTTCAAATCACCATAGGGAAGGGGCTGTATACAGTTTTGGAATAATAGAGAATCTACTTCTTAAAAGTGTTGAAGCGGCCATAACCACCTAAGGCAAGACAATTGGTTTCAGTAACTACTGTGATAGAAATCAAGTGACTAATAATCTCATGAAAGAACAAAAAAGTAGCTTCAATATATTTCTGCTGCATTAGTACAAGAAAATAAAAATACCACAGAGTGAGATAGGTCCATGTAAGATGTATACATACGCCAGTGGGAGAACTCTACTTCGAAATTTTGAGTGACTAGAATTTCCATGTCTCTACTGAGTTCCATGGTGAAGAGACATTAAACATTTTATTTACTGCTCATATCTCTTTCATTATAACTAGCTATGTGGATGTGACCTAGCAGACTGGTTAGACACAAGTGAAGGAAACTTCAGTGCCAATTTCAACTACTGCTCTCAATTCCACTTTTGGAGCTTCCACATTGAAATATTGAATCCCTAGATCCAACATCAGCCCCTAAAATGATCAGAGTCAGGTCTACATGTCTCAGCCCCCTCTACTTTTCTCCCATCATAATAAAAGAAGTCCTGTGTGGCAGGACAGGAATGAGCTAGAGGCATAAGGACAAAGGCAGTCAAAATTCCTGGCTGTCAGTTACACTAACATGCAGATATGAAACCCCAGCATGTTCACGTAGTGACCCTGGAAACAGGCCTCAAAATTGGCCCCCAGAAGGGTGAAATGCTTTAAGGGCAAGTTTACTCCTAACATTTAGAGTGTGTTATAGAGGCAGAGAGGAGAATCTGTTTTCTAGTTACACCAGCAGCCTGGACTTCTTCCTCATGTCCTTCTTTTCCCTGCCTTGGTGACTCTGTAGTGCAGGGGTGTCAAACTCATTTCCCCCAGGGGCCACATCAGCCTCGCAGTTGCCTTCAAAGGGCCGAATGTAACTTTAGGACTGTATAAATGTAACTGCTCCTTAACTAGGGACAAGGAGCTCGGCACTGCGACTGGGTGGAAACAAGGTGCCAAGCTAGATAAAACAAGGTAGAGGGCTGGATTTGGCCATGGGCCTTGTGTTTGCCACCTGTGCTGTAATGGATGTGGTTTATAGTAGACATAATGCCTTAGGTACTTGTCATTTTGATTAAGCTATAAACCTACCCACTTATGATAAGGAAATAGTCAGGTTTTCAAATCCTGTGGAGAGAACAGACCATGGGGCAGGCCAATTGAGTTTAAATAATTTAGAGGTACCCAATGAGAAGATTATCCCCTGAATATTTAAGACCCTTAAGGAACAAGTCATTCCCAGTTGCTCCCTGTTTTCTCTCCAGGAGAACTGCCATCAGAGTAATTGCTCATCTGTGGTTCTGTTTTAAACCCTGGAGTCTCCAAACTTAGACTCTTGGCTAAATCACAGGATTAGAAATTCTCCTCTCCACGTGTCACTACAGAGACAGCCTCTTGTCTGGAGATAACTGTGGATCCTGTGAAATGTAGGATTCTAGTCTGCAAAGTGTGCAGGTATCTAGCAGACACTCTGGGAGCCTGAAAACATATCAAATGCAGTACAATTATTCATTGGTCAAATGAAACATTCAAAAGTATATGCCAGCCTGAGAATAAAAAAATTTCTAGTGAGTTCTGAAGTCAAAACTTAATGTCATTACAAATGTTGTAATTTTGTTTGCCATTCATATCACTTTGTACCTATGGAGAAAATAGTGTGTTTGTTCATATAGGGGTAGGCAAAAGTAGATTTACAGTTGTGAGTACACGAAACACAGTTTATCCTTGTATTATGATTTGTTAATTATTGTATTATTGATTTGTATCACAACTATAAACCTATTTTTGCCAAACCCTTCCTTTTCTCCATTGTTAGGGAGAACTTATAATATGAGAAGAGAAATCTCCTAAAAGGAAATGGAAATTGGTGTCCTTCAACAAGAAAAATAAACATCGGAGGAGACAAAAAAGGGATGGTTAGAGAAAGGAATATTTGTATATATTCTGCTAACCACTCTCAGTTGAAACCTTATAGAGAAGGCTGTTGGTGGTCTTAGAAATAAACAAACAAGTTAGGAGGCCCCAGAGCACTGTCACCCCTCCTCAGTTTGTTGGGTGAAGACTAGGGAGTTTTCTAGTTCTCTTAGACAATCTCATTGACTAGCCTGCCCTATCTATGTGGTAGAAAAGAAATGAAGGGAGAGACTACACAGAGAGAAGGTCAAGACACTGCCCCAAGTCTCCTTCAGCTCCCTGGATTAAAGATAAAGAGTCCCTGCTGGCAGCAGTCAGTACTTGGAAGCTGGCTGAGTGGGGAACTTCAGGCCTGCTGTGGGAAGCCGTTGTGGGGGTTCAGCATGAGTCAAAAGGCCAGTGGACCATGTGGCTAAACACAGAGGCTATGGTCCCAGCAATAGCTGAGGTGAGGCAATTCACCTGATGGACGAGGGACCCTGAGCCTTGAAAGTACTAGGAGGGCAGATGGCATGGCATGTAAGTCACCAGTTAGGTTTTAGCAGCTGCTAGTGGAACACTGAGCATTGTAGAGGACAAAGGTCATCAGGCCAGAAGTCAGCCAGGTCCTGGGGCTGAATGAATTTGGCATGTAGGCTAGTCTCCCCTTCGCCCACTGTAGAAAGGAACACAGAGCCTCCCCTACAGCCAGGCAGCACTGTGATATGTGAACAAGGAAGGGACTAACCCCCAGTCCCAGTGGTGTGCTGGAGTTAGCCCAGCGAGGCTCAGGGGGGCCCACTGTGCACAGCATTCCAAACCCCACTTTCTGGGCCACAATGTTGACAGCTTGAAATCCGCCATATTGGGATTATTGGCACCACAAAAACTAACAAATGCTAAAAATCGGAACTTTCTTTTCCCCCAGAGAGCTGATTGTTAACCTTTTATCAGCATACCTAGTCCTCATACCCCTTTTCCATGTCTCAGGGTAGAAATGTGAGGAGGTTTCCTCCCCGTAACTGGAGTACCAGCAAGGACATGAAAAAGTGGCTGCTCAGAGTGCACTTGGCATAGAAAGCGGAGACAAGCTTACTCCCTATAGGATGCAGAAGGATTATCCTGGAAAATAATGAGGGCTTAGATTTCAGAGAACATGAAATTCCATGTCAAGGAGGCTGATTTTCCATTCTTAATCATTAAAATTATTTTTACTATCATTAAAATCAAAAACATCATTGACAAAACTTGAAGGTCTCTTGTTTTTTAAGAATGGCATTATGAAATGGGTACGGGAAGGTTACCTTTTAGGATATATCAGATTGTATGAGGTAGTGGGTAAAAATAATGTTTTCAAGAACCCAAGTCTATTAAATGGTACAAGCGCGAATTAATAAAGGAATAAACAATGGCATGGAGACTAAGCAGAGTGATAACAGTGAGTGAAAAAATAAAGTTATATTAATCAGACTTTCATAACTAGCTTATTTACTTGTCTGCCATCTAACCCTGTTTTCCTGCTGAGGTCACTCTTTCTAGGGCAGATTTCAGGTCATTGGCTTCTTCGAAGGTGATTCCACCCTGGGTGGAATACTGCAGATTCCTAGGTTCTACTCAAGACGTGTTGAATCGGAAAGTCTAGAGATGGGGCCTAGGAGTCCATGTTTTAACTGTCACTGCTGAGTGATCTTCATGCACGGTAAATTTGAGGTCAGTTTTCTCAATGTAATCATTGTGTGGCCCAGTACTTTAAATATGTTCTGATACTCCACTGAATTTGTTGGAGTGGAAGGGAGCTATGGGGTGTAACTGCATAATACACACAGATAATGTAAGTTTAAAATACGGGGTTTCAGCTTATTAACTTCATTGACCACAAATGGCAGGCTTAAAACTGTCTCTTTCAGGGAGTTCCTCAATTTTTCCTCTTTCTACTTCATAGACCTCTTCCTTCAGGCACTGGGTGTATGAATCAGTTTTTCTTAATTGTCTGAATTATTGCCACTCCGAGCTCATGCTGGCTGCTCCTCACTGAGCCCTCCACCCATTGATGAGGTGGGAAAGTGACCCTTTCTGGGCCTAGCAGGGGATGCCTAGTGTAGCTGGCTCCAGATTCGGAGCAGCTGAGTGGGAGTCAGGCTGAGAGTGCTCTTGTGACTGTATGCTAAAGAATTTTGATCCTCAGTTTCCTCATGGATGAAATAAAAGGGAAAAAACAAAATGAAACTACTGTGGTCAAGTGTCCATTACAGTATTTGTTTAAGACATTCTAGCTCCCATTTTCTCACTTTCTTTGCATCCAGACCAAAGCTACTGACCTGACAGTCATCCTTGTTAACAAGGCAAAGAGCCCACTTGTCATTTTCCAGAGGACATGGTTAACCCCCTGAACTCAGGCAGCCCTCGGCATGCCCTCAATTTCCCTCTCTTTCTGTTTCTGGTGTTTGGGAGAAAGCTAGTCTCACAGCCCTTCTTCTCTCATTAACTCGCCTTCCATTTCTTCAAAAAGCCTCTTGCTTTTTTGTCAGTTCCCTTTACGCTTTTTGCACCCTGGCACATCAGCATATCTGGCCTTGTCCACATGTCTCTTGTCTACAAAAGACGTATTCATGTTCCGACAGCCACCACCTAGATCCAGAGATGCTCTATGCGTCTCACCAATATAAATACATCCTATACCTTACAGAGCCACATTCTCACTCTTGCTTGAGGCCATAGACAATTTCCACGTAAGGCATTTTGTTTTCTTTCTCCGTAGCAGTTTTCTTGATAGCACTCCCCTTTCCCCAGGACCCATTGCCTCCACTCTGTCCCTAACCCCCAGGACACCCTATTGCTGTGGTTCACAGGGATTTTCCTCTGAGACAGTGGCCCAATCGCACTCCTCTGTTTCTCTGATGAGAAGGAAGAAGACCCTCAGCGCTTTGCTTGCTGCTGTATGCATTTCCCTCAGGCATGAACATTCTCATTCGTTTCACAGCAACCTCCACCTGGAGTCCTCACAATACCCTTGGAAATACCTGAAAGGGGCCAGTGGAGAAACGGGGTATATTTTTCTAAACACTGATTTTATCTGAAGATTCAGGAAATGAGGGCAGATATGAGGAAGAAGTTCAGCAATGTAAAAAGTAAGTAATTTAAATAACATCTTAATTTAAATATATCTGATTGTATTTTTATTCATACATCAGTCAAGATCCAGGCAGGGAACAAATGGCATAATCAAATGGTGAAGCTGGGCAGTTTAAATAATGACCATTGGTAGATTTGTGGGATGAATGAAGGGAAACCAACAAGGGGCAGTGAACCACCCTAAGAGAGAGAGTCCATTCCCACCCCTGAACCTGAAGGAGCTTGGGATAACCTGAAGCTGTATGAAAGAGCCACCCACTTGGAACTGTGTCATTTGGTAGAGAGATGCATTGTAGCCAAGAAGGAAGAGAGTTCGTCCATCCCTTCAAAAGGGGTTCTGTGGCCAAATTCATTTTGGAAACCTTAACACTTCTTCTGGTTTACAGACTCATAAAGCACATCAGAACTCTAGAGGCTCATAGAACTTTCAGCAGGGTCAAAACATTAGTTTAGATTTTGGAGTCAGGTCACCTGGAATCCAATTTAATCTCTACGTCACTAGCTATGTGGCCTTGGGCCAGATATTTAATTTTTTGTAGCTAAGTTTCTCCCCACACAAAATAGCGACACTTACTGTAGTTTCCTTATAGAACTATGGTGAAAAATAAATGAGAAAATGTTTCAAATGTACCTTAAGTACACAAACATGGCAGCCAGTAGCAGTACGGTATGTTAGTATTTTCACCATTATAATTGCCTGTTTAGTTTAATTTAACCCAGAGATTCCCAAACTGAGCACCTAATCTCAGACTCCAGTACATGTTAAGATCCCATAGACTTGGTTAAGATATAATACTTAGGAAATTTTGCTGTAGGTTTTGTTTTCCAGAAAAGGACTTTGAGTCTAGAGAAGAGCTTCCCAGCCTTTATCACCCGAGAATCTCATTAGCAGGCAGATTCTGACTCAATTAATTGGTCTGCGGAGAAATTCAAACTTCTGCATTTTAAACAAATTCACAGGTGGTACTTTTTCCATTGGTCCCTGGGCCCTGCATTAAATGGCAAAACTGGGCACTTGCTTGCTCCACTTGAGATTAAAGAAATCGACATTTTTTGAGCATTCTTGTTCCTACATAATTGAACCTCTAGCTCCGGGAATTGGAGTCAGAGGGCAGTGTTTGATGTATGGTTGAAACCCAAGGGAGTAAGCAACCATGAGCAGCTTCCTCGAATAAGATTCTAGGAGGAATGAGAGAGAGGCTCACAAAAAAGGAGAAAAAGAAATGTCCCAAATACAAACTTTACCTAATTATTACTTTGCCTCGTTTAGCCTGCACTTAAAGCAACAATTCCATGTGCTCCCAATGCTCACCACACAGACCCCCACATACCATCCTGCCCTGTGCTCGGTTTTATCACAATATTTTTTTGAAAGTATCCATCTTGCAAATATTTAAAAAACAGTAAATTCATGCATACTCTGCGTTATGCTGAAAATCACACTAAAAGTAATGGATGGTTTCACAGAACTGGGCCCATTCTTTTCGACATTCAAAAGATAAAGTCTGTCAGCATTTGCCTTACCTCCTCTCATGATGGCTTTTTGAGTAAGCAGATGAGAAGGGTGGGTCTCCATGTGCATGTGCTCGGGAATATTAACGGGCTGCTTTGATTGCAGAGCTTTTAATGATAAGAGGCAAAAAAAACCCTCATGGCACAGTCATATTTTTTTCCTGCCCAACCCATGAAATAAAGGTTAATTATTTCGGAATCAACCATCCAGGCTATGTTTGTTTTGCTCTTTTAAACCTGGAGTCAGTGATACTCCCAAAAAGTTCCAGTACGTGCCAGTAGTTATTCCATCTCTCTATTCAAATGTGGTGAGTCATCTAATGTTTGTCCCTTCAGAACCTGCTAACGCTTTTATCATGTCATTCCTGGAAGCCAGAAGAATGCCCTTCACACGTACTCTCTGCCAAACAACTTGCTCTGCTTATTTTACTCAAGACCTGAAGAGGCTGTAACACATGCTGACAATGAATTAAGTCTTTAGGGTTGGAGAGGACAGAATCCAAGTGCTCCTTGTTATATGACTTTGAACAAGTTACTTCCCCTCACCAAGCCTTCATTCCCTCATCTATGAAATGACAATAATATAGCCCCATCTTGGTGTTTCTCTATATATGACAAGTTCTCTAGTAAAACCCTATCCACTGCTTCAGGACAAAACCACTCATTCATCAAGCCAATAATATATTGACTGAAATGTCACTGTAGCAAGATGATATAGAAGAAAGAAGACTGTCACTGGAAGCTTCTCAGTGATATGTATAAGAATTTTTATTAGTTTTTATGCACAGTTCCTGACCATTGCTCTGCAATCCAATTTATGTTAATTACGTGTTTGTGTTATCTAAGTTGCAGCCGTCCTTAAGGAGAAGAACTATAACCTTACCACACTTGTCATTTCCACCAATCAAAGCTGTATAGATTAGTTGTTCAATTAAGGCCTTTAAACTCCAAAATCAGTCAAAAAGGGAGAAGGGAAGAAGAGAAAAGGCAAAAATATTTACTAAGTGCTTACTCTATCTCCCACATTGCCTCATTTTGATTTATTTTCACAACATTTTGATGAAGAAAATATTAATCTCCTTCCTTCCTTCTTCCCTCCCTCCCTCTTTCTTTCCTTCTTCTCTTTCCTTCTTTTCTTCCTTTCTCTCTCTCTGCCTTCCTTATCTTCTTTTTTCACCAAGAGAACTCTGAGACTAAGAGACAAATCACTATAGCGATCATAAAGCTAAGAAAACTTAGAGCTAGCAGGTACATGCAAGTATGTGAATTTGCAAGGCCCGTGCTCTGCTCACTGTCTCACATTGCATACTGCATAAACACCAATTATCTATTACATACGAACGGTCCAATGGAACTTAAGGGGAAGTCATTTCTGCCCCATCTATAAATGTACCAAACTACCAGGCTCCTAAGGATCAGCTTAGTCTTGTAGGAAGTATCTGGAACCCCAAAAGTGATATTCCAGTCTTTATGCAGAGGAGATACAGTCACCAGACACAACAAAAATTCTACGTAACTACTAGGGTGTCTAGACTAGTAATCAGAATGACAGAGTTAGAGAGGTCTCTTGAAAGTGAATTTTGTCCAGAGAATGTGTTAATTGCCTCTGGAGTGTAACTAACCAAAAACTGCACTTGACTTGGAAAGGCCTGAGGGCCTCACGCCTCAACCCTACAACAGCCTTAACATGTATTTTCTTCACAGAATGACATAGTTAATTAACTTTCCACTCTGGTCCATGAGATGTCATTGTTTAACTTACAGTGAAAGGGAGGTAACTAGTCTTTAATCATCTATTCTATGTCAGGTAATACATGTCACTTAAATGTTTAGTTAATCTGCACATCCACACTATTAAAACAAATTGTGGTATTTCCATTTTCTAAATGAAACACAAAGATATTGTTATGTGCCCAGAAAATCACACAGCAAATATTCAAATCCAAATGCCTTGAGCTCAATTACCCTTATTTTCACTATATCACTGAATCAAATTTGAGATGTGGCTCATCACATAGAAGTGAATTACTATTGATTTGTCATTTTAAGCCTCCTTGTTTGCGGACAGATGACCTTGAGCTATCTACCCACACACAGCTAATCCCCTCTTTAGGGAACCAAAAGCTTACTGTTGTTGGAGAATCTCAGGGAATAATCTAAGCTTTGGGGGAAGTTTTCTCTGTACCAAAGTTTCCCAAAAGTCAACTGTTCTTAGACGATTTTCACGAGTTTCACTATGTCTTCATACGAACTGTACCGTTATTTGTATTTTTTGTTTCTTTAGAGTTATTTTTAATCCAAATTAATATATTTCAAGAAAAAGCTTTTTATCAACATCACAAAAAGAATACAGGCATCAATTAATTAATTGTATGTTAATTAAAATGTGGGTACACCTTAAATCACCAATTGTGCCATCAAGAGAATGCCTACAATCCTTTGGCATATACTGCTTTAGGAAAATCTGGAATATACCACAACCCTTCGCTCATTTGCATCTCACTTGAATAGAGTTACTCAGCTGGCATATTTCAATGTTCTAGAATGTGCCATTTTTAAATCCCATCCTGACCTCCTAAGTTATGATGAAGAGCAGCTGTCTTCTCTCCACCCCCCTCTTCTTTGGTAACAACTTCATTGAGATGTAATTCCCATGCCTTAAAATTGACCCATTTAAAGTGTATAATTCAATGACATATTGACACAGTTGTGCAACTATCTACACAATCAGTTTTATAACACTTTTATCACTCTAAAAAGAAACCTCATACCCTTTATTAGTTACCTCCATTCTCCAATTTCCTCCCCTCCCTCCAGCCTTAGGAAACCACTAAGCTACTTTCTGACTCTGGGTTTGCCTATTCTGGATATTTCACATAAACGGAATTATGTAATTTGTGAACTTTTGTGTCTGGCATCTTACACTTAGCATGTTTTCAAGACTCGTCCATGTTGTAGAATATGTTGGCACTTCGTTTCTTTGTATTGCTGCATATCGCATTATATGGAATATTGTACTTTGTTATTCATTCGTCAGTAGGTGCACATTTGAGTTGCTTCCACTTTTGGGCTATTATAAGTAATTCCATCAACATTCATATACAAAATTGAATGTGAAAATATGTTTTCATTTCTTTTGGGTGTATGCCCAGGAGTGGAATGGCTGGAATGATAAGGAACCTTAAGAGTGCTTGGAGCTATGTTTTAAATTGCCTTTTGACCTTAATTAAGTCACTCAACCATAATGATATTCTGTCTTAATTCACTCATTGTAAAACTGGACAAAAAAGCATGGCTGTATGTCCCACAGGGATGTCTCAGAAGACAGAAGCAATATAATGAAGAGTGGACAGAAACTGAAGAATCTGTGTTCTTCCACCAACTAGCTAAATGTCCATGAGCAAATTGCTTTACCCTGTAGCTTCCATTGACCTTATTTGGAAAATGAAAAGATTGAATTTATTCTCTAACATTATTACTCACTTACTCTATAATTTTATTAACATATGTAGAAATACCTGGACAAATTCAAGTATATATCTATTATCATCACATATTGGCTTCCTTGCTGATAAATGACTGTGTCCTATGGTGAAATAACATCAGTGTTCAATATTCTGGACAAGTGCACCCAAAATATAACATTTTCTCAAAAAACAAGATCATATTCTCATGCAATTCTCATGTGCCTTTGGGTCCTCTCAAAGGATGGAAAATGTATTTTTTAATGTAGTTTTATTTTCTTAAAGAAAATGCTGAGGAAGCCCATGTGTTCTCCCTATGCAGTATACTTGCAGCACTGCCTGGTAACATACTAGCTTGGAAAAGGAACGTTGAGTTACCTCTTTTAGGGGAGCTGGAGCCACAGTGCAGTTGCCCCACAGAGAACTGAGTTGGAAGCTTGGAGCAAATTAGCACTCCAGCACATAAAATTTGAAAAGTTATCTGGAACAAAATAAATAGAAGAAAAAAGGAAACAAAATATAACCAGAGACATTGAAGTTAAGAACAATCTAACAATGGTCGGGGGGGGGGGTGGGGAGGGGACAGTGGGGAGAGGGGATTACAGGAACTACTATAAAGGACACATGGACAAAGTCAAGGGAGAGGGTGGAGGTGGGAGAGGGAGGGTGGTTCAGCTGGGGTGGGGTGGAGGGATGGGAAGAAAAGGCACACAACTGTAATTGAATAACAATAAACATTTTTTAAAAAGAATAAATTCAAAATGGATTAAAAAAATTTGAAAAGTTGCAGTTAGCTATGTGATAAGAACAAAGAATATACTTTTAGCAAAACATATCAGGATGATTAGCCTTGGGAATCTTCAGGTAGTTTTAGTCTCTTGCATAATCCTAGTTCACACAGAAATGCATTGAAGTATATTATCTATTGTTGTGTAGCACTACACCTCAATTTAGGACAATTTACTATTGTCTCTCACAGTTCTGTGGGTTGGCTGGACTCAGGGCGGTTCCTCCTGGGGTCTCCCATGAGGCTGCACTCAGATGTCAGGGATCACAGTATCAGAGTGTCAAACATCCAAGATGGCTTGAGAGATGGCTACCTGGTCTCTGCTTTAATACTTCAATTCAAGAGAACTTAAGATTCATTTGGCACTTAAAAAATTTGCAGACATCAAGGAATATGTTTAAAGGACATGGACAAAGCCAAAGGGGGCTAGGATTGAGGGTGGGGCAGGGAGAGTGGTGGGGGGAAAATGGAGACAACTGTGCTTGAACAATAATATAAATAAATAAATAAAGCTAATATACTGCCCCCCTCCAAAAAAAGAGTAGAGACAACCACAGGGAAGAGAGGTTCTGGAGACACACACACACACACAAAAATGTTTAGAAATGGGACTCAAGATTCAATTTACAGCTGAAGGGGAGTCTTGATCTGTTCTTTGGATAATCTAAAATATTGAATCAACTACTTCAAAAGCGGCCATGCCATTACACAAGTAATACACATTTATAAAATATTAGAATGTACAGATATAATAAATAAAAGTATGTTAGCTGTTTTATAAAAAAAGAATTTAATAAATTATTATTTTAATAACATTAATATTATTTTAATAATATTTTTTAATTTGCAAATGTATGTACATGATTGATCTTCAGGACAATCCTGCTAAGTAGACAGATTAAGGATGAGAAAACAGAAATTCAAAACAGAAATTCAAACCCAAACAAATGGTTATGAGTAATGAAGAAAAAACCCAGCATTGAACCTATTCCTGGTTCAGTGTTCTTTTCATTGCAACATATTACTTCTCTTATTCTAAGGGACTGTGGTTCCTTGCTGAAGACTTTGATTAAAATGATTAAAATGATTTCCCTCTTTGTACCAAAACCTCCCTCCCAGTAGTGTATAAAAACCTTTATACAGCCCTCTGTAACCTAAATTAAATCCATCTGCTGTCTGGGAACTCTTTAATACTTAAAAACTCAGTTACTTTCTCAGATACCCCCCTTTCCCTCTTCTCAACAATCTGTATGGGTTCCTTTTTTTCTCTTGTTGGCAAATAAATATTAGCCACTGTTTTTAATATCCATGTTTATTACTTTTCTCCTAAAATCAAAAACATTAGATTTTTGGATCCATGTTAAGTATTGTTATTTTACAGCAACCAATGTGTTGGTTCCCCATAACCCATTATCCCTCTTCGAAGTGACACATAACAGGAGACAGATGTAATCCCACATTCACAAATGTGGGAGAATAACCTTACACTTAAGAACCCGGGAGTTAAATGGAAACTGCCATATACTACCTCTCTGCCCTCCAGAATGACTGAGATGAACTTTTTCTCCTAAATGTTCTACAATCCTTTGAATTATAAAAACATGGCCCCAGGGATTGTACCTCCTCTTTGAAATATAAAAACATAACCCCTGGAGATAAATCTCTATCTCTAGAGATCTCTGTCTATTCAATCACTCTTTATCATCCAGTGTTTCTCCATATACTTTGTTTTCTTAGCTCGGAGGACATAAGTTATAAAAATATTTTCTCAGTCCCACATTAGTGTGCACAAGTGCTCAGTCTTCAGCCCAAGGGTCATTTCAATACCTCAAAGATCAGCTTAGTTCTTTTAATGCACTAACTACCATATAGATATTGTTAAATCCTCAGTCACTCCATTAGCATAAAACTATCTCTTTAGCTTCATATTTCAATCTAAGTAACTAGCTGACATCTCCTTGATGTCTTTTGGGCACCTTAAGCCTAATATATTCCAAATAAATTATCCAGCTTCCCTCCTAAACCACTCATCTTCATTTTTAGATATATATATATATATATATTGGGACCATAGAATCAACTAAGTAAAGAGACTGGGAATCATCTTCATCTTCACCAATTTACAATTAAGTCTCCCTTTGTTAAACAAGTATCTACTGGGCATGTACTGCGTGCCAGGCCCTGAGAGTCCAGCAGTGAACAAAGCGCTCAGACTCCCTGCTAACAGGGGGCTTACAAAGAGAGGGGTAGAAAACAGACAAATAATCAAAAGGTAATTTAATATTACAGATGGGAATAAATGTTATAAAGAAAAATAGAGATCTGGGGATTTCTACTGAGTAAATCACCAAATAGGGTCATAATGCAAAATATCAGCTTTGACCTCTGCCACAAAGGCTGGCTTCTAAAATGAAAGAGCTGCATCAGGAAAAAGGTAAGTCAACTTTTCAGCATTCCTTAAAAATATACTTCTTGCCCCAAGTATAAAAAAGACATAAATGCCTGTGTTTTAAAATAACCAGTTTTGGACAATATCCTCTTTCATCCCCTTTCACTGTACATCCCAAGAGGACAGTGGTCCATTGCCTCCTTGAGTGTCAAGGTGACATAGGAAGCTGAAGGGACAGGAAAATACATGAAAATAGAATAGTCTGTGGCTTATGATTTTTCACTGACCACATAATTCCAGGAATTTGGCTGGGGCTGTGCATAATTGTGTGCCTCCTACCCCCATGCCCACTCATCTTAATAGGTGAATGAAAAATGTGGAACTGTCCATGAATCAAGTAAACCATCATGAAAAATGAGATATATAACAAACATGATAGAAAGAAAATGGGGATTAAGTCTGTGGATTACTGATGGTACTGAGTAAATGGGGCAGAAGCAATGATCAAAGGGAAAATGGAAATAGATATTCTAGAGCTGAAGAATAAACTGAAACCACAATCGAGAGTTTATTAAGCATCGGGGAAAATTTACAACAGGATACCAACAACTAAACATACTCTAGTTAAAGTGTATTTCAAGCATGAAGAGAAAAGTAAACACTTTTTCTCCTTCCATACATAGATCTCGAACATCAAAATTCTTCATTCACATTCTGGTCTTAAGTATGTACTATTTATATACAATCCTAGAAAGTGATTTGATCTGGAAGTGATCCAGAGGAGTATATATGCCAGGTATCTGGGAGTGGGAGAACAGGGAGGAACATTGGGAGAACAGGGAGGAACAGAGGACAGTTAATACAACATATTAATATAGCCGAAGAGATAAGTTCAAGAGGAAAATTGTTTTCAGAGGACCATGGCATGAGCCAAAAGGAAAGGCTGAGAAATCCTCTGTAATAGATCTTTCTTCACCTCTTTGTCATGCAACTAACAATCTCTCTCAAATAGAATAAAATCATATATATGGCTGGAGAAATAAAGGAGAATAACAATAGAAAATACTTGTAAAAATACAAAGTTGGATTTTAAGAAGACAATATAAAGGTTCTTTCTAAATTTCACTTTTCCTTTGCAGGTCTTTCAGCTACAGCACTTACGAAGCACTTATATGATATTTTGCAAGCTAAATTCTAGGAAAATCCCGTAAACGCTATGACAGAACTGGATATTATCTGTAATATTCAGAGAAGTACTACTCTAAAAAAGTAAAATGCCATAATGATCACATTAAGTCTCATCAAGATTTAGAAAATAAAAGCAGTGCCTGGAGTGGATAGTCTCCTACTTTGTCACATTTCCTTATCAAAAATAGAGTATTTTTTGTCATATACTTCCTTTTATAGTCTCTTCAAATCTTTTATGCTTGGATCCATTTTCTGAATTGAGATTTCTTTCTTATCCTATAATCTGGACATCAATAGTTTCTGACATTTCCCTTAAAACACTGAGGCATCTTAGAGTATAATCTCTTTTTCTGCCCGTTGAATTTGATTTGCACACTGTGAGAACTGTACAGAAGATAAGAGGAGGTTTCGGTCAGACTCTCTCCTTCCTGATATGACCCAAATAAGAAATTTTCATAAACAAGATCAATCCATGCACTTAACCAACATCAAGCAGAAGGAAAACAAGTTGATAATTTTTTTTAAAGTTTAGTTACATGTGTTTGCAATATGTGGTCAAGACCTGAACTTCCTTATAAAAATTATTTTATTTAAGAACAATATACCATGAGCTTTCTGCAATTAAGATTTCTGGCCTGAGGAAATTGCTAGATGAAAATGTTCCCAGTACGTACTCATCCATAAATAAAGTTGTTTCTTAGGAAAGCGGAATGCAGTGAGAGAACAGCATGCAGATAAAACATTGCAAAAGCAATATCTTTCAGAGGGATCAAAATATTTCTGTGAAGTTGCTGTAACTTTCCCTCTAGGAATACAATTGCTTAGACTTAAACCAGAAATACAGACACATACACACATAAATAGGAAAAATAGATAAAATAGGGAAATGCAAACCAACATGTTAAATAACAATTGGCAGAAAAGGCAAACTTCCCAGAACAAAATCATAAAGTATGATTTCCCCTTTCATTTTTCACTATATTTGATTTCTCAAAAATTCCAGATGTCTCCTCTCATTTGGAGAATTAAAATTTCTTATTTAGAGGCATTTTAACTTTAATGAACTTGTTAGGAGTCTAGACTCAACAATCACTGGTGTTTATCCGCAGTGGAGACTAAGAGAGAAACTTTATATTTATATTTATATTTATATTTATACTTACACTTATACTTCCACCTCTTCTCCCCAGTGGAGACACATGAGTTTTAGAATCACCCAACAATAATGAGGCTAAATCCGCTGCATTAATAGAGCACATGGGATGCTACAATTCTTACCCTCACCAAACAGTAATAAAAAGACTCATCCACACGTCAGCAAAGATTAAGAAACCTGAGTTTCTATAACCACCTGACAATCATGAGGCAGTGCCCTCCCTTCTGCTGCTGAAGTGGTATCAGAGAAATCCAGCTAAAATAGAAGGCTTAAGTAAGATGTCATAACATAAGGAGCCATAACATAATTCAAAAATTCCAGGTTTCAATTAAAAAGGTTCATTTACCAACAAACAGGGAGATTTCAGACAAAATGCAAAAAAACAGTGGGTTCTAATAAGAAGATGACAGGGTCATGAGAACTGTCTGACACAGATATTAAGGCAGCCGTCAGAGAAGCTCCAATGAGCAGTGACAAACACGTGAGTCACATGAAAAAATACAGAGAACGTCAGCAAGGAACAAGAGTCTCAGCAAAGAAATAGACAATATAAAGTAGAACCAAGTAGAAACTTTAGAACTGAAAAATATAATAACCAAAATTAAGAGCTCAGTAGATAGGCCTAACAACAAAATGAAGGAAATAGAGGAAAGAAAGAATTAATGAACCTGAAGATTGAGCAATAGAAATTATTCATCTAAACAAAAAAAAGAAAAGAAATTAGATCATCACCCCCAAAAGAACCCCTTAACACCCCCCCCAAAAAAGAAAATAAAGTAGAAAATAATTAGAACCTTAAGGGCCTTTGGAACTCTAACAAAAGATAAAATATCCTTGTCATCATAGAAGAAAAAAGGGTGAGGCAAAAGAGTACTAAAAAAATAATAATAATGAGAGCTTCCTAAATGTGGCAAAAGGATAATCTTACAGATTCAAAAAATTAAGTGAACTCCAGTGTCATATTTTTTGCTACAACCATCAAATATACTTCAGAAAACTCAAGAGGGAAAGAAAAGCCTATTGTATTTATTCATGTTTTACTTACTATTCTTACTTCATGACATTCCAAAGTTTCTTCCATCATTTTCTTTCTGTTTACAGAACTTCCTTTAGCCACTTTTTTAAGGTAGGTCTGCGTGTGTCAAATTACTTTAGTTTTCCTTCTCCTGAGAATATCTTGCTTGAATTTCCCTTCATTCCTAAAGGACATTTCCACTGGCTATGGAATTTTGTTTTAAAATTTCTTTTCTTTCAGCACCTAAAAATGTATTGAGATATGTACTTCTTGCCTCCATAGTTTCTGATGACAAATCTGCTGTCATTTAAGTTGTTTTCCCCTTTATAGTAGCTCCTATAGACCCCTCTCCCCACTATCCCCTCCCCACTCCCCTCTGGCTATTGTTACAGTGTTCTCAATTTCAATGTCTCTGGTTATATTTTGTTTGCTTTTTTCTTTTGTTGATTAAGTTCCAGTCAAAGGTGAGATCACAAGGACAAAATCAAGGGGGAGGGTAGAGGTGCGGGAGGGAGGTGGGACTGGCTGGGGTGGGGTGGAGGGATGAGGAGAAAATGCAGACAATTGTAACTAAATAAAAATAAATTAATTTTTAAAAAGTTGAATATCAAAATAATACTACAATATATTTATTTTCTATAATGGAACATAAATAAATAAATAAATAAATTGTTTTCCCCTATAGGTGAAACACTATTTTTTTGATAGTTCCTTAAAAAAAATTTTTTGCCTTTAGTTTTCAGAGGTTCAATTTTGATATACCTTGGCAACAGATTTATTTAGGTTTATTCTAAATGTGTCAGAGTTGATCAAAATACCACACCCAATTATATGTTTTCCATAAGAAAACTACTCTAAATATAAAGATGCACATAGAGTGGGGTAAAATATTTAATGTGTTGAGCAAAAAACACCAACCTAAAATACTATACTCTATGAAATTATTCTTCAAAAATAAAGAAGAAATAAAGACTTATTTGGGTGAATATATAACGAGGAAATTTACTAGTAGACCTGCCTTGTAAGAAATGTTAACAGAATTCTTTAGAAAGAAAGAAAACATAGGCCAGAAGCTTAGATTTACAAACAAAAAGGAAGAGCATCAAAGAAGAAATAAGTAAAGGTAAAGCAAAAATTTTTATTTTTCTTATTCCTAATCTAACAATAGTTTGTTCAAAATAATAATAGTAATAGTGGATTTGATTATGTGTATTTGTACATATGCATATGTAATAAGTGAAATGATTGACAACAAAGATACAAGGGATTGGAGGGAAGAATTAGGATTATTTTTATTAGAAGGCACTTACACTACCCATGAAGTGGCATGTTGTTATTTGAAAGTGGACTTCATTAATTGTAAGTGTACACTGCAAAGTATAAAAATCATAAGTGTATATTCTAGGACAACTACTAAAAAAGAGAAGTAAAAAATGCTTTAAAAAACAGAAGTAAAGTTGATATGCTAAGAAAGGAGAGAAAAGAAAATCATAAAACATACTCAATTAAAACTTCAAAGGAGGGGAAGATGAAACTAGAAACAATGAGCAGAGTAACAAACAGAAACGAGGAATACATTCAGCAGAAATTAATCCAACTGTATTGATAACCAATTTAAGTGCCAGTGGTCTAAAGTTACCAAGTAAAAAACAAAAATTGTCAGATTGGATCAGAAAACAAGATCCAACTATACACTGTCTATAAGAAACCCACTTTAAATAGAAAGAAACAGATAAAAATAGTGGAATTTTATACCCTCTGACCAACACCCCCCCACTTCCCCATCCCCCAAGCCCCTGGCAACTACCGATATATTCTCCATTTTTATGAGTTCAGCTTTTTGAGATTCCACACATCACATGGTATGCCTTAAACACACACCATGTTATATGTCAACTATATCACTTTGAAGTTGGTGTGGGGAGCTAAAAATAAATAAAATTAAAACTTCTCTGCACACATCAAAAAATAAAACAAGTGGGTAGAGAAAAATACACCATGTAAATACTAACAAAAGAAAGCAGGAGTAGCTAGCTATACTGATTTTAGAGCAAAGTTAGAAGCAGAAAATGTTACCAGGCATAAAGAAGAGCATCGTATAATGATATAGGGATCAATTCTCCCACATATATCAATCCTTAAAATGCAAGTACCTAACCACAAAGCATCAAACTATGAGAGACAAAGACTGAAAATCGTAATAAGAAACAGGTGGTTCCATTATCATACTTGGACTTAAATACTCTTTTATGAGAAATGGACAGATCCAGCAGGAAGAACATGAATAAGAACATAGTTGAACACAACAACATCATCAATCAGCTGTATATAGTTGATCATTTATAGACTAGTTCCTCCAAGAAGAGCAGAATACCCCTTCTCGAGTTCAAAGGGAACATTCACTGAGATGGACCACATTTTGGCCCATAAAACACATCTTAATAAATTTAAAATAATAGAAATCATTCCGTGTCTGCTCTCAGATAATAATGGTTTTAAACTGGAAATCAGTAACAGAGAGATAGTTGGAAAATCTTCAAATACTTGGAAATTAAACAACATAGTTTGAATTAACACATGTGTCAAAGAAGAAATCTCAAGAGAAATTTTGAAAAGAACTAAATGAAAATACAATTTATCAAAATTTGTTGGATATATCAAAAGCAGTGCTTAGAGGGAAATTTATAATATGGAATTCATACCTTAGAAAAAATCTAAAACCAGTAATCTAACTTCTCCCTTAAGAAACTAGAAAAAGTACAGAAAAATTAAATTCAAAGCATAAGAAAATAAATAAAAATGAGAGCAGAAATCAAAATTTGTCTGAATATCATAGGTTAGGCTTTCTTACGTTAATTTATAATGAAATTAAATATGTCTAAAGAACAAAGTTGGTTCATTGCCTGAGAATGACAAAGTAAGAGAATGTTGAAGGAATATCTATGAAGTTCATAAGGTTATTTGTGACGTTTGCTGGCAATTAACATGATGCCATGAAGAGGAACAGCAATTCAGGGCCAAGTTCTTTGTACAAAAAGTACTATATAATCCCACCAGTGGCATTCAGAGCAAAATATTACTAGTGATATTCTTAAATCTTAGTGTAATTGTACTGAAGGTTTTTCCTTTTTTAGCACAAATCTCAATCGTGAGACTATCTGTAAGCCAAGCTCACCACCAGAAAAGAAATCATAGGACTGCGTAGCTTTCAAGTGTCTATTCTAAATTACGCGATCCAATTTGTCTTTTTAAATTGTAGGACCCTTTACACCACAATGAGATTGGTAGGGAGTGGGGAGGGGACACAAGAATGTGGGCTGAGTTCCCAAGGGCAGCAGCTAAACTGCCAGAGAAATATTTCAGTGGTCATGGGGTTCCCCCAGAGAAGTGTGGGGTTTAAACCCCAAGCTGGGCTCCCAGCCTACAGCACCAGTGCTGGGAAAGGAACCCAGTAAACATCCAGCTGTGAAAAGCAGAGGGGATTTTGTCCACCAGGGAGAGACAGCTAGACACAGAGAACCTCTTAAAGGGCCAAAGCACAAAATTTCATTTGCAGCCACTTACCCTGGACTCTGGCAGAGGGAGGGCAGAGTAGACTAGAGATGCTTGAGAAGAGTCTGGTGTTAGTGGCTCAGGGGAGACAACTGAGGGAACAGCAACCAGGATCCCTGTGCTGAGTCATTCCCCATACTGCTGAGGCCGTCTTTCTCAAGCAGAGCACTCCTCTCCAAGTGCTATCAGCTGAGGGAAAGCAATTGCTCTTCCTGCAGGAATACTCTGCTCCACTCTGTGGAGCTTAAGCTAGGGTGCTGAGTACAGCTTGAGGCTACATCATTGATTAGTTTAACAACTAATGCATTTGAGACACATGCAAATGAGTACAGAACAATCCAAAATGTGCAGGATACTGGGAAAGCAATCCTAAGAGGGAAATTCATAACAATACAAGCAAGCCTATCTAAAAAAAACAAGAAAAAGCTCTAATAAACAATCTAACTTTACATTTAAATGATGTTGAAAAAGAACAACAAATAAAGCCCAAAGGGAGTCGAAGAAAGGAAATAATAAAGATCAGAAAAGAAATAAATGAAATAAAGTCTAAAAAAATTATACAAAATATCAATGAATCCAAGAGCTGGTTCTGTGAAAAGATAAGCAAGATTGACAAACCTTTAACCAGCCTCATCAATAAAAAAGGAGAAAGGACCCAAATAAATAAAATCAGAAATGAAAGAGGAGAAATAACCATTGACACCAAAGAAACACAAAGGATTGTAAGAAAATATTATGAACAACTATATGCCAACAAGTTGGAAAACCTTGAGAAAATGGATAAATTCCTAGAAACATACAGTCTTCCAAAACTAAATCAGGAAGAATCAGAGAGCCTGAAGAGACAGAATGCACCCAGTGAAATTGAAGTAGTAATCAAAACACTCACAATAAACAAAAGCTCTGGACCAGATGGCTTCACAGGTGAATTTTACTGAATATTCAAAGAACTAACACCTCTCCTTCTCAACTTTTAAAAATTCAAGAGGAGGGAAAGATCCCAAAGTCATTTTAAGAAGTCAGCATTATCCTAATTCCAAAACCAGATAAAGACACTACAGTGAAAGAAAATTATAGGCCAATATCCCTGATGAACATAGATGCTAAAATCCACAACAAAATATTAGCAAACAGAATACAACAATGCATCAAAAAGATCACACACCATGACCAAGTGGAATTTATTATGGGAATGAAAGATTAGTACAACATTTACAAATCAATAAATGGGATTCACTACATAAACAAAATGAAAGATAAAAACTGCATGATCATATCAATAGATGCAGAAAAAGCATTGATAAAATCCAGCACCCATTTATGATAAAAACTCTCAGCAAAGTGGGAATACAGGGAACATACCTCAACATAACAAAGACTATATATGACAAATCCACTGTCATTATCATACTTAATGGGCAAAAACTACAAGTATTCCCCTTAAGATTGCGAACAAGACAGGGATGTCCGCTTTCACCTCTCCTATTCAACATAGTACTGGAAGTCCTAGCCACAAAATCAGACAAGAAGAAATAAAATGCATCCAAACTGGAAAGGAAGAGGTAAAATTGTCTTTATTTGCAGATGACATGTTACTATAAATAGAAAACCCCAAAGATTTCACCAAGAAACTACTAGAACTGATAAATGAATTCAGCAAAGTAGCAGGATATAAAATTAATATCCACAGATCAGTTGCATTTTTATATGCCAATAACAAACTAACAGAAGGGAAATTAAGAAAAAAAATCCCATTCACAATTGCTTCAAAAAGAATTAAATAGCTAGGAATAAACATAACCAAGAATGTAAAAGACCTGAATTCAGAAAATTTTAAGACGCTGAAGAAAGAAATTGAAGAAGATACAAATAAGTGGAAATATATACTGTGTTCATGGATAGGAAGAATTAACGTCATTAAAGTGTCCATACTACCCAAAGCAATCTATAGATTCAATCCAATGATGTATTATCAATATTCCAATTGTGTATTTCACTGAACTAGACAAATATTTCAAAAATTTATATGGAACCACAAAAGGCCCCACATAGCAATAGTGATCTTTAGAAAGTTGGAGGAATCATGCTACCTAATATCAAACTATACTATCAGGCCATAGTAATCAAAACAGCATGGTACTGGCATTAAAACAGACAATAGATCAATGGAACAGAATTGAAAGCCCAAAAATAAACTCACTCCTTTATAGTCAATAAGTATTCGACAAGGAAGCAGGTTCTACAATGGGCTAAAGACAGTTTATTCAATAAATGGTGTTGGGAAAATTGGACATACACATGCAAAAACATTAAACTAGACCACCCTTTAAGACCACACATAAGAATAAACTCAAAAGAGATCAAAAACTTAAATGCTATACCCAAAACCATAAAAATCCTACAAGAAAACATAGGGAGCAAAATCTTGGACATTGTTCATAGCAATACTTTATCAGATATATCTCCCCAAGCAAGGGAAACAACAGAAAAAATAAACAAATGAGACTACATGAAACTAAAAAGTTTTTGCACAGCAAAGGAAATCATCAACAAAGTAAAAAGACAACCCACAGAATGGGAGAACATATTCGCCGACACATGTGATAATGGGTTAATATCCAAAATTTGGAAAGAATTTAGAAAACTCAACAACAGAAAAACAAACAACCTAATTAAAGTATGGGCAAAGGACCTGAATAGACACTTCTCCAAAGAGGACACACAGAGGGCCCAGAGACATATGAAAAGATGCTCAGTGTCACTAATCATCAGAGAAATGCAAATTAAAACCACAATGAGGTATCATCTCACACCCGTTAGAGTGGCTACCACTAATAAATCAAAAAACAAGTGATGGTGAGGACGTGGAGAAAGGGGAACCCTTTTCCTTTGTTGGTGGGAATGCAGATTGATTCAGCCACTGTGGAAAGCAGTATGGAGATACCTCAAAAAATTGAAAATGGATCTGCCTTTTGACCCTGCCATCCCACTTCTGGGAATATATCTGAAGGAACCCACAATGCTAATTCAAAAGGATATAAGCATCTCTATGTTCATTGCAGTGTTATTTACAATTGCCAAGATATGGAAGCAGCCCAAGTGTCCATCAGTAGATGAGTGGATAAAACAAGTATGGGACATTTACACAATGGAATACTACTCAGCCATTTAAAAAAAAGAACATTTTATCCTTTGCAACAGTATGGATGCATCTGAGAACATAATGCTAAGTGAAATAAACCAGTCAGAGAAAGAAATATATCATATGATTTCACTCATATGTGGAATCTAATGAACAAACTGAACTATCACAGAAAATAGAGACAGACTCATAGATAGAGCAGGATGACAGCTAAGGGCAGGGAGGTTAGGGGATGCAGGGATTGAGGAAAAAGGACTCATGAACATGGACAACAGTGTGGTGATTGCTGGGAGTAAGGAGGTGTGAGGGGTCTAAATGGTAATGGAAAACATATAATAAAAATAAAATAAAATAAATTGTAGGACCCTTTCTGGTAAATGCCCAAGCTCCCAATGATTGCTGGGCTCACTACCAGGTGGCATGCTACGATGATATAATTCAAGAAGTCTGGAGAGCATTATGCTAAGTGAAATAAGCCAAGAGGTGAGGGACAAATACCATATGATCTCACCTTTAACTGGAACATAATCAACAAAAGAAAAAAGCAAACAAAATATAACCAGAGACATTGAAATTAAGAACAATGTAACAATAGCCAGAGGGGAATGGGGAGGGAATAGTGGGGAGAGGGGTCTACAGGAGCTACTATAAAGGACACAAGGACAAAATCAAGGGGGTGGGTAGAGGTGGGGGAGGGAGGTGGGATTGGCTGGGGTGGGGTGGAGGGATGGGGAGAAAATGCAGACAATTGTAACTGAGTAAAAATAAAATAAAAAAATTTTTTAAAAAGAAGTCTTGAACATACAAACATAAGTACATACAAACATTTGCTATCAAGCATGTACAAGAGCAAAGTGACATCCTCATTCTCTGTCCTTGTGGACAATAACAAATAGCTTTCATGACAGTTTGATTCCAAGGCAAATGTGACAATATTTTGTCTGTGGGGTCAGCTAACCTTGCAGTCAGATCAGATGCCAGAACCTTCTGTTAAGTGGGGAAATATAAGACCAAATGAGCTCTAGATTCATTTTGGGGTGCCACCCGAAAAGCTATGGGCTCTCTAGATTCTTATATCTAATTCCAGCACAGGCAGAGGTACAATATTTCTAATAAACCACATGTTTGGTCATTACTCACTTTACCAATGCAAAAATTATCTCTAACTTCTCGTTTGCTAATTTAAACACTGCCTAGTTTAGAGATTCTCAAGTTAAATGCTCACAGAATACACTCAGAATCTTGTTAAAACGCAGACTGATTCATTACGTCTGGGTTGAGGACCTGAGGCTCTGCGTTCTAATAAGCATGTAGGTGATGCCTGAGTTACTGGTCTCTGGATCACACTTTGCATAGTAAAGGGCTGGTACAGATTTAGATGGTGTTCTTGAAGTGTGCATTTGAGGCTTCTTAGAGTGGGGACTCCTGATTAGGATCTTTATAAAGCTCACTAACCACCTTTAGAATTTATACTTAGTTACATCAAGTGCTAAACAATTATTTTGGTGTAAAGTTAATTTTCTCATCCATGTACATATCACACAGCTTATGCTGATGGATTTTTTTGGTAGACTCTTTTTTTAATTGTTGTGCAGACAATATATAATAGTCTATCCAAATAGAATGTGCACACACATAAAATGTCATTTTGGAAGAGAGAAAGGAGATGAAGGAAAAGAGAGTAAATAGAGGGCCACGACTCCCTGTAAAATTTTGTGAAAGTACTGTCCACTTTACTCCACTTTCTCAAGGAAACCTGAGACTTCCCAATACAGAATACAGTAATTAGTCATCTGTCCCCCAGGCCAGCTCCCTCAGGGACAGGCTGGGGGGTTTTGCCCCCAGTGGGGAAAGATAAGCTCATTGGGTGACATTTTATAATAAGCATTATTTATTAACATCTTGCTCCTAAAAGAAATGTTGCTACCCTTTGCTGTTGGAACTACATATAACTGACACTGTTAGCCGCCATCGACATTAAATACAATAGGCTCCCTTGATATCAACATGCATTGTTTCTACCACTTCCATCTAATCAAATTAAATGAGTTCTTATCCCAGCCAACTGAAGATTTATATTTACACTTATATGACGCGGATCCTGGCCAACAGGATCCATTGTGTTTGCTATATTCAAATACACATACACACGGACTACAGAAATCCTGTGGAGAAAAATGGGCTGCGTGGCCGCTCTCCAAGTTAAAGAGAGGGCCCCTGACCCCCGCCTGGACAGGCTTTTATTGTTTTTCTGGGCACATTACATTGTGGGTGATCCTCATTTACTATGCACAGGTTCACCACAGGTGACTACCTTTTAAGGAGGACAAAGGACAGGACACTGCTAATTACTTCAAAGAGAAGGATGTTACAGCTCACGCGGGAAGTTGCTCACACTCCATACTTAGGTGGTTTAGCACAGACTTTAGGAAGATGAAGATACTCAGTAAACATTTGCTGCCTCAATTCAGGGTGAGGGAGTTTAGCAAGAGCAAGCCTCATAGCAGTCTGGGTACAATGCAGGCCTGATTTCCCACGGGAGAACCTATCCATGGACGTGGGTCCTGCCCACTAACCTCACTCCCCACTGGCTTTTCCAAGTGGGGGCTGAGCCACATTTCCCACACTTGGAACGGTTCCCCACACTTATACAATATAATCTCTTAAGATATTATTATTTTGTATCATTAGTAAGATAACATATTCAGATATTTTCTGCCACTAGGCATCTAAAGATAAATACATATATTCGATAGTTGTGTTGTGCACTGATATTTCCCTGAATGCAGTTCAAAGCCTCTACTACTTGTCTCGGATTAGTTATTTCCAAAACAACACAAGGCTTTGACTCTGATTCCAAATAATTCAGAAGCTTTGCATTTGGGATTTTTGACCACTTCATTCCCATCTCTGATGTAACCAGGTAGCATGATTGAGACAATTACTTAGATTTAATTCTAAATTAAAAAATTTTAAGCTGATCTGATATTTGCTTAGCACATATACCAAAAACTGAAATATAAAGACATGAACATGAACCCTTAGAAATTCATAATCTGAAAAAGTAGACAAATATGAATAATAAAAATTGATCATTGTGAAGTGTTTTTATGAGATCGTACCAAGTACTGTATAGGAATTATGGAGGGTAAGGAAAACAGCTGTCTGGATAGAGCAGGTAAAACTTTAGAAGTGAGTCTATTTGCTGAGTCTGGAAGGAAGAACAAGGGGGAATGCAGAAAGCTGAGAGGAAGGAGAACATTCTTCATTTCTTCTTAGAAAATTCCCTAACAAGAAAGGCACAAAATTATAAACATCACAGTGTATTCAGAAACTGTCAAGATTTGGTTAGTGGCAGGAGCTGAAGCTGAAAGTTTTATAAAGGAAAATGATAGTGGGAAATACGGGATAGTGGGAAATCTGAGAAAGGCAACTCTCTAGTAATCTGGAGACTCAATTATAGAGAAAAACTAAAGACAAGGAGATCAAGTACAGAGCAAATACAATGGCTTGAGCGAGACTACAAAAGGCTGAATCAGTCCAATGACAATGGACACAGATTCTAGACACTGGGAGGTAGTCTCAACAGGTATATTACAAGGGAGACCCAAATTAAAGGGCCTCCCCTCCTTGGTTCTTGCCTTGCTTGCAAGAGAATTCTCGTGAGAGACAGCACATATAATGGAAATAAAATAAAAAGATTATTTATGAAATACACTTGAGCACGAAACTACAGGCAGGCACCCAGCTAGTCTGAATGCCCCACATATAGGGGAAATAATATTGTTAGTAAATTTGTTCTATACACTTGAACCTGAAGTCGCAAGTGGGCACTCAGCTAATCTGAATGTCCCATCAGGACTCCAGGAGTTATATTCTTTAGTCAGCCTCTAGGTATCCTCCTCCCCTCTCCAGACCTTGGGATTAATACACAGTCTCAAAGGCTTTCTTTCCCAGCTAGTGAAATTGTTACAGGGGCTTTCTTTCTCAGCTAGTGGAACAATTTAATATGTGGCCCAATGTTATACATAGAATTTCAAGGGCTCCCCTCCTCCACTCATGGTTTCTCTTGTGATGTTCAGAGCACCTGGCAGTCTTATTTTACCAGGCCCAAGACTGCTGACTCAATGGGTGACACATGTGTCCCTTTTGTTTCTAGCCTACTGTTTTGTTTTTTTTTTAATTTCAAACTGAGCAATCTCATTGTTTTATTAAAGTCATATTTCAAAATGAAGGACCTTGATCTACTGTTTTAAGTTCTTCATTAGATTGCACTGGGTGGGGGCCCAGCTCTACTTCTCCTCTGGCCACTCATTCCAGACTGCTGCCTAACAGATATCTGAGCACTTGATTAGGGGGCCAAGGAACAGCCTCTCGCATTTATAAAATGTAAGATACAGTTCTGATTGCTTGATTATGCCTAATGTTTGACTTAAAGTCTAGTACTTCCAACCATATCTTTCCTTTCACTTCCTTTGCTGAACATGTTGGGTTCCTAGAAGATAATCGGGCTGGCAAGAAAATAAACTTGGCAAATGAATCACACTAATGAGTGACTTTTACAGCCCACTTTGCATAACTGCCATTCATGTAGGACACATGAATTTTTCTAGGACTCAATTTGAGTACGTGCCTCTGTCCCCTGAGAACAAAGTTTTGAAGAGGAAATACAGTGACTGTTATTCCTGTAGTGTAGTGAATCATTCCACATTGTGTTTGGCTGCATGTAACTGCCACCTGACTACTGTGAATAAACCAAAGAAGGATTAATTACAAAAAAAACAAACAAACAGTGCTACGGTGTTACACAATTCCACCTGAGCTCATACCCTGTGGGAGTGTGGTCCAGGGCATGTGCCAAGGCCACAAGGTGGACGCAGCCCCGGAGTCCGGCAATGTGGTGACGCTGAGAGAAGAAGGCCGACAGGGCCGATGCAAGCAAGGGCATACAAGATTTGGCGTCTTTGGGCCACACCGAAAGAGGAAGAGTTGTCTTGAGCCACATATTACATACATGGCAACACATAATCACAAAAAATATCTCATAATGTTTTAATGATTTTGTGTTGAGACGCACTCATAGCCATCCTGAGCCACATGCGGCCCGCGGGCCACAGGTTGGACACCCCCGAGCTTGAGTTTCATTTTCCTGCTCTGTGGTCTCTGGCATGCACTTTCTTTCTGATAGCAACATGACTCCTGTAACTCTAGGGATTGTGTTCACATTCTGGTTGGAAAGAAAGCAGGAAAGAAAGAGTCTTTGCCTTTTAAAGTCTTTGATTTGGGGGAAAAGAGACAACCAGTCCAGGAACATTTGCTGGTATCCCATGACCTGAATGGAGTTTCTATAGCAGGAAAAGAATTTGAGGAAATTACTATGGGGTTGCCCAGAGAAAATCCAAATTCTGTTGGTAAAGAACGGGGAATAAGGATATTATATAGGCAACAAAGAGCGTCCACTATACCCAGTGACAGGAATTCAGACACTGTCTCAAGAGACTGAGGATGAGGACAGCCCGAAGAACATGCACCCCACACACAATCCAAAACTTATTCCCGATTTATCACCTATCATTTTATATATTTTATATATTTATTTTATTATCTCTCCTACTTGAAATTATGTTTGATAAAGTCAGGAATTTTTGTCTTTTTTGGTAATATTCTATATTTCCCAAAGCATAGAACTGTGATGGTTCAAAGTAGGAACTTAGTATTTGTTACATGAGTAAATGAATGTCCATCCCAGGCATCCGAGTTCTCCCAACATGGTGAAAAGGAACTAAAGTTGCTGAGATGTCTATGTTTACTTCTTTGTGAAACTCTATGGAACTTTAAAAAGAAACTTTCAAAAACTGGATCTATAAAATGGTTACATAGCCTCCCAGCTACTAGTAAAAGACTTTAGCAAAAAAATTAAAAAAATCAATTAGAATGTATAACTGAAAATAATATAACTTTTTCTATAACCCATGGAGCTTGGAGAATTCCTTAAGGCAGAAGGGTTCCAGCAAAAAGATACAGGGCCACTAGGAAGACCTACTGAGAGACCCTACTTTTCCAAAGATGATGTTAGGAGGAGCCGATGTCCTCCAGCCAGGACATCTCGCTTTGGAGATTTCTGCAGTTCTCTGCCATCCCCAAGCGATTACTTTGACAGGAGAACACTGGCTCTGGTTTTCTACTTTGAATGAATGAGGAGACTCTAGGAATCAATATCCATTGTGTCTCATACTGAAAAGAGAGAATATACCTTTCTCACTAGCAAAAGGTGTCTTCAAGTCAGTGAGGCCAGGGAGGGGAGCCACAGCAGGGGAAAGAATTAGAAACACAAGATAAGGATTTCTTGAATAGAAAGATGCAAAACAGCATTTTCGCACTTAGTGTCCTAGCGCAGAGTTTCCAGGCTAGGGATTGTAGGAGAAGCAAACAACCAGCATGCCAAGCTACTTACACACACAGTATGGGATCTGATGAAAATGCTGGAAATCTAAATCTCCAGTAACATGAGGAAGTGATCCATTAATTACCTCTTATAATGGGCTAATTGCCCCAGTTTTGGCCTGAAAATTGCCTTGGATTAAATAACCAACTGCAAAGATATGGGTTACAAGGTAAAACAAAAATTAAAATACCTACCTTCTTATTATAGATGACTCAACTGAAAGTATTACAAGATACTCTGAGATTTCATCTGAGCTGATATTTTAGCCATTCAAACAAATAAACTCTGTGCTTGTTAAGTTTCATTTAGAATGGCTTTACTGTGCAATTTTGTTGACCACATAAGAAATTCAGATAATATTTTATAAAATTAGTAAATGCACCTAAAATGCACTAAACTTTTTAAATAGATAAGTAACATGCATGTTTTCTACTTTTAGGTTCTCAGAAGTTGAAGAAAAAGTAAAATTTTAAATAAAGATGTCAGCCTTGTAGATATAAAAATGTATGTATGTTGACATTATATACATATATATTATCCGATGTAAAATTGAGGAGATGGCATTTTTCAGTCTGAAGAGTCCTGGGCTTAGAGAAAACCATGTGCCCATCCCTGAGATACCATTTCTTCACTGTGTTCACTGGTAATGCACTGCATACTTCTGAACCCAGTTTCCCAATCTATGAACTGAAGCTCTGAACATCTTTCCCTTGTGTTAAGTGATTTAGAGAGAAAACCAAGCAAATGTGCTTGGCATACTGCCAGGCAAACAGGTATTTCTTGATAATTGATTGTCAAATATGAAAACAAGTAAGTATAATATTGAGGCAAAAGAGTGAAACAAAGCCACCTTGGCTAGCTCTTTCTATCAGATTTGATGGGCCGTGAAAAACCTCCCACCTGGAAATGTTCCCCTTCCTGGCCCTGTTTTGGCTTAGAAGTTTGAGCTTCATGCTTTCATCTGAATTAAGGTAACAGAACTAAATTTTATAATTCATTTTTGCTACCTGTTATAGGTGTAATATTGGCCTCCAAAGATGTCCAAGCCTAAGGCCCCAGAATCTGTAAATATGTTACTTTACATGACAAAAGGGATTGTGCAGATGTGATTGAATTAAAGATCTTGAGACAAAGAGATTACCCGGTATTATCTGTTACCCATCTAATTACCCAGTGCTCACACCAGACTGGGTTAGAGAGGTGACACCTAAGAGCAGCAGAGATGTAGAAAATTTAACCAATTCAACCTGCCATCGCTAGCTTTAAATATAAAGGAAGAAGCCCCAATGCAGACAGACTGCGTAGTTTGGAAGGGCCCTTACCTGGCAGCCAAATAAGAAACAGGAATCTCAGTCCTAAACCTCAAGACATTGGATTCTGCTAATGGCCCAGATGAACAGGAGACAGAGATCATCTCCCTAGAGTCTCCAGAAGGGATCACAGCCTTGCCAACACCTTAGTTTTAGTCCAGTGATACCCTGTCAGACTTCTGACTATGGACAAAAAGGGGCCACAGACAGCCTGGCGAGCTCAGGGGTGTTCCTTTGTGGCAGCCTTACAAACTCAGTGACCTAAAGTAACCACATGGGACGGTCTGAAATTAAAACTTTTTAACTAAAACAGTTCATGGTGAGTAGCCATGTCCTAGGCTACCATCTTCCCTGACAAAGTCAATCTTTACTGTAACTGAGCCTGTCTGTTGTCTTTTTGCATCTATGATAAAATATCTTCGGAATGCCACAGTAACTCCCCTTTTTCAGAACCCCCCAGGCACACCCACCACACCAGAGAGGAGACCACAAATCCCCTCATTGTTACTGTTGTTGTGTTCATTGTTCACTGTTAACTATCCTATATTCGCCTATGTAAAAGGAGTATTTGTCTATAGTTTTACTTTTTATCCAATCCTAAAGGTCCCTCCGCACCTCCTCCGCCCCCCTACCCCCACTTTGCTTTCTCCTGCCTCCCTAATCTATCACCACTCAATTTCATGCAACCCCCTTATGCCTCCTCTTTTGATGATAATGTATAAAATAAAGTGAAAAACTGCCATTTTCCAGAGTATTTTCTCCATTGTTAAGGTTTTGTTTCCTGGCAGTTGTCATCAGTTTGGCTCAAATAACTCATAAAAATCCTCCATAGCTTTGAACATTTCTTACATCGACGTGATGCATGGAGCTGTTGAGATAATAAATTTGTGTTGTTAAGGCTGTATGTAGTGAAAAAATTGACTTTGCCCAGGGGAAGGCTGGTCTTTAACTTCCGCTGTTAGATGGCGATCTCTACACCTCTGAAATGTCCTGCCTGGTAAGTGTGTCTTTGTGTGCCAGGGGCCTTCAGTCACCAGACAGTATCACACAGTCGCACTTTCCACCTCTGAAGGAACTGGAGACTAAAGATATTAGCCCATCAGGGAGAGACTGGCAACCAACAGTCAGCCACATGGGAGAATGGTTAAACTTCAATAAAAGTTCTGAACTCCAAATGCTGGGGTGAGCTTCCCTGGCTGACAGTGCTTTGCATTGTCACACACAGTAGCTGGGAGGGTATAATCCCCTTCATGACACCACCGGGAGAGGGAGGCCAGGAGCTCTGCATTTGGACCCTTCCCAGACTCTGCTCTGTGTGTCTCTTCCCGGGGCTAATTTTAACCTGTATCCTTCCTCTGTAATAAATTATTCAGTGAGTTTTATGACTCACTATGGAGATTTATGAACCCTGCACCACAGTGGGGGCCCTGGAGTTTGTAGCCAGCTAGTCTGCAGTGAGGGTGAAACTGGGAACTTCCAAGCTGTGGCTGGTGTCTGAAGTGAGGGCAGTCTTGTGTTCACTCAGACTTTGAAGTTTGGCTAACTCTGTGCAAGCCACTAAATTTTGTAGCAATCTGTCCTAGCAACAATGGGAAATTAATACAAAACTAATTATGATAAAAGTCTTGAATACAAATGGCTCACTGGGAATGGCTCACCTTAAGAGGATGGACTTGGAATAGTAAGGATCAGTGGGGAACCAGGGTCAAGGAAGAGTAGAGAGTAGTTGAAGGAGCGAAGTGCCAGTCTGAGAGCAGAACCACAGAGGAGAAGTCCACACTGGGGTCAGCGACAGTGCAGTGAGTGGAATCACTCTAAGAGCATTTAGTCAGGGAACAAAAAGCCTCAGGGGACACTGCCCAATTACACTAGACATTTGGGACTTTTTGCCAGGCAGCACAGAAGCTTCCCCTCCCAGGCCCTGCTTGTTGAGTAGAGGCTAAGAAATCTCTCCTGGGTGCAATTACTGGTGGATAATCCCAACACAGCAAAAGTAACAGGAACACCTCTTTCTAGGGATTCGTTGAAAAAAAAAAAAAAAAAGATTCAGTGATAGATACAGGGTTTGCCTTTTGATGTATGGTCTCTCCTATTAACCTCAGCTCAATTTATTAGGCAGTCATCACAGGCTCCGGGATACTTATGTTTGGAACCTGTGGCAGCTTTGGATAAATTCCATTATAAATCATGAGAATGTCTTCTCTCAGTTGTTGTGGATTTAGACCCTCTAAAGAATTACATTACCATCTTATTGATCCTATGAAAATATTTCAAACAATCTCATGTAAAAATGTTTCTTCCCAATTCATCATTTGCTGAATTGAACATTCACACAGTGTGCAAAGAGCAAAAAGTAAATCGCATACATATGGAGAACAGGTTGTTTTCGGGTAAATTCAGTCAAGGAGGAAGGATTTGTGAGCTCACTGAGAGATGGCCCACTGCCACCCCTTCTAGCTCTCTAGATAAGCCAAGCTTTCTTCACTGGTCTCTCCTACCATCTTTTACTCATGACACATCCTGATGACTTCATAGCTAACAGAATCTTGATTCCAGCCCTTGAGTGAAGGATATCGCCATGTCAGTGCCTAGTTTTGTTTGTGCCTCTAGCTCTAAAGTGGTTGCCATCTGCCCAAAGGATCAGGCATCAGTTGTGAAAATCAGGGTGAACATACTGCTGGCCATTACTTGACTCATACAGGACAAATTGAGAGACAACAGTTTAATCCAACCACACTCCAACAACCTATAAAGAAGAGAAAGAAGATCTCTTAGGATTGGTGAGAGCAAATTATTAGACGTTGTTTAGAAAGATTTTATTTGTTTATTTTTTTAGAGAGGGGAAGGGATAGAAAAAGAGAGGGAGAGAAACATCAATGTGTGGTTGCCTCTCGTGCACCCCCTAAATGGGGATCTGGCCCCCAACCCAGGCATGTGCCCTGACTGGGAATCCAACTGACAACCCTTTGGTTTGCAGGCCGGCACACAATCCACTGAGCCACACAAGCCAAGCTGCTGAGAGTAAATTAAATAAGACTTTAAGATTTAGACAGTCACATCAGCCTCTTTTATGAAATTTCATTGCTTCCTGTGGAGACTATACCTTGTATTTTTTAACACTTTGGTTTTCAGCTAAGAGGTGTAATGGTTGGACAAGCTGCAGACTCTCAGCATGTTAAGTGGCACGTGATAAAATGGCATTAAAGAAGCAGCATTTGGAATTTCAGTTTGTGGTTTCGAATACAGCAGTGGATTGGATGTCAAGATCATTCGACCTCAGATTCAGTCCAGGCTTGCTTTGGGGCCAACTCTGTGACTTTAGGATTGATATCCAGTATCACATGGCTGTGACAGAATTGTAAAGGAAGGAGAGATAGTTTTAAGTCATCCCGAATTTCTCATTGTCTCACTCTTCTGGGACCAAGTGAAAGAAAATACTATGAAGAAAAATTTTGAGGGAATTTGGCCATTTGAGGCCAGCACTGATGAAAAAGTATTAAATCTCAGTCACTGGAGCTCCCCATGCATTAAACCAGGTCCTAGTTTTTCTGCTGAAGGGAGGTCATAAAATTATTTGCCAAAACTAGATCCACCATGTCTGCTTCTCTCCTAGCACCACTAGTTAAGCATGATAATCTCCATACGTTTTTTTAAACTTTTTATTATGAGAAAAGTTGAACACATACAAAGCAGACAGAGTAGTGTAATGATAGACCATGTACTCACTACCCAGTTTAAATCATTGTTACTGTTTTTGTGGGGGATATTTTTAAGTATATTTTATTGATTATGCTATTACAGTTGTCCCATTTTCTTCTTCCCTTTATCCCCCTCCACCATGCACCCCCCTCCCTTCAGCATTCCCTCCATTTAGTTCATGTCCATGGGTCACACATATAAGTTCTTTGGCTTCTCCATTTCCCATACTATTCTTATCCTCCCCCTGTCTGTTTTGTACCTACCAATTATGCTTCTTATTCCCTGTACCTTTTTCCCCATTCTATCCCCTTCCCCTCCCCACTGATAACCCTCCAGGTGACCTCCATATCTGTGATTCTGTTCCTATTCTAGTTGTTTGCTTAGCTTGTTTTTTTTTCATTCAGTTGTTGATAGCTGTGAGTTTGTTGTCATTTTACTGTTCATAGTTTTATCTTCTTCTTTTTCTTAGACAAGTCCCTTTAACATTTCATATAATAAGGACTTGGTGATGATGAACACCTTTAACTTGACCTTATCCGGAATGCACTTTATCTTCCTTCCATTCTCACTGATAGCTTTGCTGGATAGAGTAATTTTGAATGTAGGTCCTTGATTTTCATAACTTTGAATTCTTTCCAGCCCCTTCTTGCCTGCAAGGTTTCCTTTGAGAAATCACCTGAAAACCTTATGGAACTGTTTTGTAGACAACTCTCTCCTTTTTTCTTGCTGTTTTTAAGATTCTCTCCTTATATTTAATCTTGAGTAATTTAATTATGATATGTCTTGGTGTATTTCTCCTTGGATCCAAGTTCTTTGGAACTCTCTGAGCTTTCTGGACTTGCACGTTTAGTTCCTTCAACAGATTAGGGAAGTTTTCCTTCATTATTTGTTCAAATAAGTTTTCCATTTCTTGCTCTTCCTCTTCTCCTTCTGGCACTCTTATGATTTGGATGTTGGAATGTTTAAAGTTGTCCCAAAGGTTCCTAAGCCTCTCCTCATGTTTTTTTGAATTCTTGTTTCTTCATTCTGTTCTGGTCAAATGTTTATTTCTTCCTTTTGTTCCAAATCATTGATTTGAGTCCTGATTTCCTCCCCTTCACTGTTGCTTCCCTGTATACTTTTCTTTATTCCATTTTTCATAGCCTTCACTTTTCCCTCTATTTTGTAACCATACTCAACCATTTCTGTGAGCATCCTGATTACCAATGTTTTGAGCTCTGCATCTGATAGATTGACTATCTCCTTGTCACTTAGTTCTTTTAAAGGCTGTAGACATTTCCATTAAAATGTTCTCATAGAAAAAAGCTAGACCCTCAAATTCACCAGAGATATTCAGCGGGTCATGCCCCTATAGATCCTTAACTATTTCAACTCCAGCATCCCACCAAAACTGGACTTGAGTTCAGATGGCTTGTATGTGGTGCATTTCCATCATTCTAGCTCCTACACCCACAACCAACATTGCTACTCAGTAGAGCACAGCCTTTCTCAACACAGTACATGTTTTCCCCTGTCCTAAGAACCCAGAACAAACTAAAGGTCTGAGTGGGCAATTAACTCAACATACTTTCCTCTGAGTCATGGCTATCTAGGCTACTTTGGGAGTTCCCCCACCTTTTTAAGAACAGTGGCTATAAGAATTAATGCAGAGTTTCCAAGATGACAGAGGAGTAAGTGGAAGCTACACTAATCTTCTCCCAGGACCAATCTGGAATTATAACTAAATTGTAGAGAAATCATCTGGAATAAACAACTTAACAATAGTGGGAGAAAAGCCTTATAACCATGGGCAGACAGAAGAAACAGCTTCACTCCAATGTGACTGGTACAGAGTGCAGAGAAGACATGAGAGGGCTAGCTGGGCTCCCATGGGTAGCAGCTGAAGTGCCAGAGGAATATTTCAGCAGCAGGGAGGTTCCTCCTGAGAAGTGTGGGGTCCAAACCACAAGCTGGGTCTCCTAGCCTACAGCACCAGAGCCCGAAAAGAACCCAGATGACATTGAGCTGTGAAAAGTGGCAGTGTTTCTCTCTGACAGGGACAGATGGCTAGAATCAAAGAAAGCCTATTAAAGGGCCAAACCACAAACTTTCATTTGTGGCCACTTACACTGGGCTGCAGCAAAGGGGGTGGCAGAGTAGAATAGAGATGCTTGAGGAGAGATGAGATGGTGGCTTTGGGAAGTGAACTGAGGGAGTAGCCACCAGGACCGTGGTGTTGATTCATCCCCCATACTGCTGGAGCTTTCTTGCTCACACAGACCTCTCCCCTCCAAGTGGGATCAGCCTGAGGAAAACAATAGCCCTGCCCCTGGAATTACTCTGCCCCGCCCTGCAGTACTTAAGCCTGTCTTCAGATTACAGATTGACTAGATTAACAACTGAAGGAGACAATCAGTAGACTGTGAATCCCTGGTAGTCCTGAACAGGGTACCTAAGGCTAGACTGGGACACCATCTGACATCACCAGAGATGAATTCAGAGGGAAAAAACAGTGATAAATACTAGATGGGACCAAGATGAATTCCACTGTAGTCTTCTTCATGATTTGCAATATTTTTCTCTCCTGCATAGCTTTTTAACATTCATGTCCTTCAAGTTTGTGCATATTAAGTCACTAGATTTTATATTATAGTTTATTTCAAATCTCATATTTTGCTCCTCCCTTCTTTCATCCCATTTTATCCTCTTCTTATTTTCATTTTAAATTTTGTTTTCTCTTACTATGACTTGTTTCCATTTGTGCTCTTACTATTTCTCCCCCCAACAGCCTCTCAATATCATTTTTCTTGCCATCAGTCATCTTGCTTTCTTTTTCCCACTCTTAAAATACCTTGTTCTCTCTTCACCTTTGTAAACATTTGCTCATTGGTTATGGGTAGCATGGCTGTTGTTGTAGTCCTTCCATTTTATCTCTAGATTTTTACTATTGTGGTATTTCATATCTCAAATTTTACCATTCCCCACTCCAACTTCATTCTCTCTTCCTCCTGCCCTTTCTTTTATTTTGTCTCAAATTTTTATTTTTCCCTGTCTTACCCTGGTTTTTGTTCCTCCCTCTTAGTATTCCTTCTCCCTCTCTCATCTCAAAATCACTTTCCTGTCCTCTAGATATCTCTTAAGTTTTTCTTTCTTTTCCCTCTTATTCCCATGCCACCTATATTAATCTTAACTCATTTGTTGTGGCGGACCTTTTTCTCCAATTTTATTCTAATTTTTTAATTTACTTGTTTTTTCTTTCTCTCTCTAACTATATTTTTAAACTTCTGTTTAAACCTAATGTCCTAATGTTATATACATCCCTTCTATTACTCCATTCTGCCTTCTTCATTCCCTTTTTTATTTATGATGTAAATTTTACTTTCTCTCTTCACACTGCTCTGACTCCAAACTCTTAGTGCTCCTCCCTCATTGCCTCTCAAAATTACTTCTTTCAGTTAGTCTTCTCATACTCATTTTTCCTTTCTTATAATAGTCTTAATCACTTCATGCTTTTATTAATATTGGCTCATTGGCTGTTGATAGTGTGATTGTTGGTGGGGGTTATTATTGCGGGTGTGGGTTGGTCTCCTGTGCTATTTGGTTTTGTTCTGGCAGCACTGGCACAACAGCATACAAGACATGGTAGGCAGAGAGAAGAGACCCTCAGTCAGCCAGCCAAAGGGAAGGACCCACCAATAAAAGACCCAACAACAATCAAAACCCAATTACAACCAGAGAGCCAATATAAATGGCATAAAGGGCATCCAAAGAACATCAAGTTCATGAGATCAAGGAGAATGCATGACTGAATCCTTCAGGTCTCCTACCATAGAAGTTCACACCATGAAGACAGGGAGTCAAAGCAGGTCAATCTAAGAAGCAGAAACAAACGAGAAAAAGCCTCCCCTAAAATTGGCAGACAAATAAATAAATAAATAAATACGCCCTAATTGAAAAGAAAGAAGGTATGCTGAGAAAGCAAACTTAGAAAGAAATAGAGGCAAGCAAACTATCGGAAATTGAGCTCAAAATAATGGTTGTAAGGAAGCTCAATGAGCTCAGCAAGAATTACAAAACCCTAAGGGAAGCTACAAGGAACTTATTTCAAACTACATCAGCATCATAAAGGACATAGAAACTATCAATAAGACCCAGGAAGAAATTAAGAATATAATACTTGAATTGAAGAACACAGTAGAAGGAATTAAAACACCCTAGATGAATCAGAGGGTTAAATCAGTGAGCCAGAAGACAAGGTAGAAAAAAAATTCCCAGACAGAGCAACAAAACAAAACAAACAAAAAAAATTAAAAAGAATGAAGAAGGTTTAAGGAAGCTGCAGGACAACATGACATGTAATAATATCCATATCATAGGAATACCAGAAGGACAAGAAGAGGAGTAAGCATAGAAAACCTGTTTGAAAAAGTAATGATAGAAAACTTCCCTAACTTGATAAGAGAAAAAGTCACACAAGTCCAGGAAGCACAGAGAGTCCAAATCAAGATGAATCCAAAGAGGCCCACTCCAAGACACATCATAATAAAAATGGTAAAATTGAAAGACAAAGAGAGAATCTTAAAGGCAGCAAGAGAGAAACAGGAGGTTACATACAAGAGAGCCCTGATAAGGCTAGCAGTTGATTTCTCAATGGAAACAGTATAAGCCAGAAGGGAATAGCAAGAAATATTCCAAATAATGAGAAGCAAAGGCCTGTAACTAAGACTACTCTACCCAGCAAAGCTCTCATTTAAAATGGAAGGGGAAGTAAGACAAAAAATAAAAAAGACAAAGACAAAAAAAGCTAATATAACACATCTACACCAAACTAGCATTGTAAGAGATGCTAAAGGGACTGCTTTAAGAAGGTGAAGTAAAACAGAGGGAGAGAGAGGAACACAGGTATAAAGGGGAAAAATGGCAATGAATATGTACCTATCAATAATAACTTTAAAGATAAATGGATTAAATGCTCCAATCAAAAGATACAGGGTAGCAGAATGGATAAGAAAACATGACCTGCATATATGCTGCCTACAAGACACCCATCTCAGAACAAATGATCTATAAAGATTGAATGAAGGGATGGAAAAAAATATTCCAAGAAAATGGACCTGAAAAATAAGCTGGGGTAGCAATACTTATATCAGACAAGGTAGATTTCAAAACAAAGACTATATAAAGACACAAAGGAGGACACTATATAATATTTAAGGGAACAATCCATCAAGAAGACATAACCCTAGAAACATATGCACCCAACACGGGAGCACCAAATATATAAAGAAAATCTTGGAGGACTTCAAGAAAGATGTAGATAGCAACACACTCACAGTAGGGGATTATAACACCCCATTGTCAACAATAGATAGATCTTCCAAACAAAGAATCAACAAGGACTGAACAACACTCCAGATCAAATGGGCTTCAATGATGAACACAGAATATTTCACCCCAAGGAAGCAAAATATAAATTCTTTTCAAATGCACATGGAACATTTTCAAAGATAAACCACATGGTTGGTCAAAAAACAAGCCTCAACAAATACAAGAGCATTGAGATCATATCAAACGTCTTCTCAGATAACAATGGCTTGAAACTAGAAACGAACTTCAAGGAAACAACTCAAAAACAGTCAAATTCATGGAAACTGAATAACAAACTATTAAATAATGAATGAGTTAATAATGAGATCAAGGAAGAAATCAAAAAGTTTCTGTAAACAAATGAAAATGAACACACAAGCCCAAAACCTGTGGGACAAAAGAAAGGCAATCCTAAGATGGAAGTTCATGTCCATACAGGCCTACATAAAAAAGATAGAAATATTTCAAATAAATGACCTAACCCTAGATCTATAAGAACTAGAGGAACAACAACAAACAAAGCCCAGGGCTAGTAGAAGGAAGGAAATAATTAAGATCAGAGCAAATTAAATTACATAGAGATTAAAAGAACAATTCAAAGGATCAATAAATCCAGTAACAAGTTCTTAGAAAAGATCAACAAAATAAACAAGCCTTTAAGCAGACTGATCAAGAAAAAAGGAGAGAGGACCAAGATAAATAAAACCAGAAATTAAATAGGAGAAATTACAACTGAAACCACAGAAATACAAAGGATTATAATAAATTACTATGAAACACTATATGCCAAGAAATTTGACAACCTTGGTAAAATGGACAAATTTCCAGAAACATATAATCTTCCAAAAGTGAATTAAGAAGGAGCAGAAAGCCTAAAAAGACCAACAACAATTAATGAAATTGAAGAAGTAATCAAAAAACTCCTGGCACACAAACACCCTGGACCAGATGGCTTTACCGGTAAATTTTACCAAACATTTAGGGGAAAGCTAACTCCAGTCTATCTCAAACTATTCCAAAAAAATCAAGAAGAGGGAAGACTCCCAAACTCTTTTTAAGAGGCCACTATTACCTGAATTTCAAAACCAGGTAAAAAGACAACAAAGAAAGAAAACTAGATGCCAATATTGCTGATGAACATAGATGCTAAAATCCTCAATAAAATATTGGCAAACCACATCCAGAAACACATTAAGAGATCATAAACCATGATCAAGTGGGATTCATCCCAGGGATGTAAGGATGGTATAATATTTACAAATCAATTAAGGTAATACAGCACATAAACAAAATGAAAGACAAAAATCACATGATCATATCAATAGATACTCAAAATGCATTTGATAAGGTACAGTACCCATTTATTTTTTAAAATGCTTAGCAAAGTGGGAATAAAGGGAGCCTACCACTACATAATAAATGCCATATATAAACCTAAAAGCCATCCTCATACTCAATAGGCAAAAACAAAAGCTTTCCCCCTAAGATCAGGAACAAGACAAGGATGTCTGCTTTCACCACTTTTATTCAGTATAGTATTGGAAATTCTAGCCACAGCAATCAAACAAGAAAAAGAAATAAAAGGCATCCAAATTGCAAAGGAGGAAGTAAAACTCATTATTTGCAGATGACATAATAGTGTACATAGGATACCCAATAGGCTCCACCAAAAAAACTACTCGACCTAATAAGTGAATTTAGGAAAATAGAGGAATACAAAGTCAATATTCAGAAATTGAAGGCATTTTTGTGCATTAACAATGAAATATCAGAAACAGAAACTGGGGGGAGGGGGAATCCCATTTAATATAGCAATGAGAAAAATAAAGTACCTAGGAATAAACTTAACCAAGGAGGTAAAAGACCTGTACTTGGAAAACTGCAGAACACTGAAGAAATAAATTAAGAAAGACACAAAGAAATGGAAGTATATACCGTGTTCATGGATTGGAAAAATCAACATCATTAAAATGTCCATAATACCCAAAACAATCTATAGATTCAACACAATCCTTATTAAAATACCAATGACATATTTCACAGATTTAGAACAAATATTTCAAAATTTTATATGGAACAAAAACAATCCCAAATAGCCTCAGCAATCTTGAGAAAGAAAAACAAAGTAAGAAGGATCACAATACCTGATATCAAACTATAATACAAGGCCACTGTAATCAAAACACTCTCCTCCTGGCATAAGACAGACTTAGAGATCAATGGAACAGAAGAGAGAGCCTAGAAATGAACCCATGTCTCTATGGTCTGTTAATATTTGACAAAGAAGGCAGAAGCATAAAATGGAGTAAAAATAGCCTCTTCAACAAATAGTGCTGGGAGATCTGGAACAGTACATGCAAAAAAAGTAAACTAGGCAATCAACATACACCATACACCAGAATAAACTCAAAATGGATAAAAGATTTAAACATACACTGTGACACCATAAAAGGCCTAGAAGAAAACATAGGCAGTAAAATTTCAGATATCCCATACAGCAATATTTTTGCCAATACATCCTCTAGAGCAAGGGAAATAAAGGAAAAACATAAACAAATGGGATTACATTAAATTAAAAAGCTTCTGCACGGCTAGAGAAAACATCATCAAAATGGAAAAGGAACCAACAATATGGGAAAATATATTTGTCAACAATACCTCAGATTGGGGGTTGATCACCAAAATAAATAAAGAACTCACATGACTCAACACCAGGAAGACAAACAATCCATTTAAGAAATGGGCAAAGGACCTGAACAGACACTTCTCCAAGGAGGACATACAGAGGGCCCATAGCATATGAAAGAAAGGATGCTCAGCATCACTAGCCAGCAGAGAGATGCATATTAAAACCACAATTATATACTACCTCACACTGTTCAGAATGGCCATCATAAATAAATCAACAAACAAGTGCTGGCAAGGAGGTAGAGAAAAGGGGACCCTAATACACTGTTGGTGGGACTGCAGACTGGTGCAACCACTGTGGATAGCAGTGTGGAATTTCCTCAAAAATCTAAAAATGGAACTGCATTTTGGCCCAGCAATTTTGCTGCTGGTAATATATCCTAAGAATCCTGAAACACCAATTCAAAAGAACCTATGCACCCCAATGTTCATAGCAGCATTATTTATAATAGCCAAGTGCTAGAAACAGCCTCAGTGCCCACCAGTAAATGAATGGATCAAAAAACTGTGGTACATTTATATAATGGAATACTACACAGCAGAAAGAAAGAAAGAACTCCTTCCTTTCATGACAGCATGGATGGAACTGGAGAGTATTATACTAAACTAAATAATCCAGGAGACTAAAGACAAATACCTATGACGGGAACCTAATGAGCAAAACAAACAAGTGAGAAGAACAGAACCAGAGGCCTGACGACAAGAACAAACTGGCAGTAACCAGAGGGTAGGGGTGAGAGGGTAAGGGAGGAAAAAAGTGGAAGGGTCTAGTTAAAGACCAAGTATAAATGACCCATGGACATGGACAACAGGGTAGGGATTGACTGGGAATGGAGATGAGTGGGGCAGGGGAGGGCAATGGGGGAAAATTGGGACCACTGTAATAGAACAACAATAAAAATAATAAAGAATTAATACAATTTCTAAATGGAGCCTAACCAAGATTCCACAAGTGGTATAGGCACTCGTCAGTATTAATTTCCTGGGGACCAACCAGGATTTGATCAGTCACCATCTAAGAGTCAAGTACAACTTCATTATCCCTCTCTTGAGGATTACAGAAGTACAAGTGTGGAGGCCTTGCACTTCATGCTCGCTGAATGAAGTGTGCTAAGAAACCAGGCTAAGAAAATAGATACCTAGCCTTGGCTGGTGTGGCTCAACTGATTGAGTGCTGGCCTGTGAATTGAAAGGTCACAGGTTCAATTCCCAGTCAGGGCACATACCTGGGTTGCAGGCTAGGTTCCTGGTTGGGGGCATGCAAGAGGAAACCAATGGATGTTTCCCTTGCACATGGATGTTTCTATCCCATACTTTCTCCCTCCCTTCCCTTCTCTCTAAAAATAAATAAATAAAATCTTTAAAAAACATTTTTAAAAGAAAAAAGATACTTACCCATGGGTGAGGACCAGGGTACTCTGACTCTCGCCGGTTTCCACAACTCACTCTTCCTCGTCTCTCATACTCAACTCACTAGGCTTTGTCTCTGGTTTTAAAATGGCTCAAATTTATCCCTTTGGGTATACGGTCTGATATCCTTTCTAAGAGACTATATTAACCTCTTGTTTGGTTGCTCCCAGCTCCAATTTGTATCATACTCTGCTGCACAGTCAGTCTTCCTGAGGCACCCTCAAACCATTGATGTGTGTCACCTTTCAATCTGTATACAAACTCTCATCTGCCATATAAGGCCTTCTAATATCTGGCTTTAACCTCTCAACTCTATTTTCTGCTCTCATTCTAGTTCTTATCCAAAGTCATATACTTTCCTTGTACACACTGCATCCTTGGGACTCTCCCTCTGTTATTCCCTTTCGTGAATATGCTCCCCTCTTTCTTTTTCCCAAAATACTTCCCTTTCTAATTCCCAAATACTATGCTTGGATCCCATCAAACTCTGACTCGACCATGAAGTATAGCCCCTGACTCTCTGTCCTGCAACTGCTCATACTTTCTTCTGTCCTCTCTTAGCAACCAGACTACATTATTCATTTAGTGGTGATTATACACTCCTTTAATTTTCACTAGATTTTGAACCCATAAAATGTAAAATTGCTATCTGGTATAACTGAAAATCTGTCATCACATGCATAAGGGCCTGACACATGATAGAAATAACAATAAATATTAAATGATTCAACCTTCTGCTCTGACTTTCTCATTTTACCACCTGGGTGTTTATTTACAGAGGCCTTATGGTGTGATGGTTAAGAGTTTAGCCTTCGGGAGCAAACTCTCTGGATTTGAACCTTGGCTCTGTCCCCTAACATCTGGGCCATCTTGGGCAAGTTACTTCATGGGGATGTTAATAGGGACCTCATATAGTCACCACAAGAATTAAATGAGCTGATATGAGTAAAGCATTTAGAATAGTGCCTGGTACAGAATGAACATTCAATAAAAATTAGCAAGTTCATTTAGCTAAAGTGTCTCTCCAGCCCATGATTATTAAAGAACAAAGGATAGGATAGTATGTTATACAGAGGTTTTATTCAGAATGAGCCAGGATGAGAAATGCTCTGGAGCAGAAAAAGCCTGGCAGATTCTGCAGTCCGGGAAGACAGTCAGCCATGATGAGGAGTCTGCTAAGACAGAAAGGAACAGGCAGGCCTGGAGTCCCAGATGGGCAGAAATCAGAGAGCAGGAGGTCAGAGTCTGTGAAAGCAGTGCCATGAACAGCATGGGAAATGTCTGGTCCCAGAGCAGCGATGGCTTGCTGTCTCTCCAACTGTAGCACTCCAATTTATTTCTATGGGAAGACATTAACATTCAGGATTGAGACTGGGAGACAACTGGAAAGAAGAGACACCGGAGGCATGGGCGCAGAAGCACAGAATGTATATGACTGTCTGCTGAAAGATCAAGCTGTTCACATCAGTATAAATAGTGCCATTCACTTGCCCACATTTACTGCTGGGTTCATAGAGCTGCCCCATTTGACACCGAAACTATGACTCTAGGAACCACCAATAATAATGAAGGCAGAAACTTCAAACTTTGAAAAACTATTACTTGAATAACAGAGAAGTGGTTGTTGATTGGTTACCTGATTGATCATGGAGTTCTCTTTACTGTGGATGCTCATTTTTCTGCCTTGGATAAAAAGCATTAGTGTTTTGATATTTTGGTGACTGGGTTTTAGCTCAGCTGTTCTCATCCCAGTTTCATTGTAATTGATAAAAAGAGTTGGATTCTCCTCTCAGGGTACTGAAAGTAGACTATACTTACTGGATATATATTGGAATATTTTAGCAATAAAATACTTGAATGTTGTGAACAAAACCAAAATGCCATCCATTTTTTTGTTGTCATGTGGTAATTAAAATATCATATCACAATAAAAATTAAAATGACCTTAAAAGTACAAGTATATTAAGGTCTATACTCTTCCACTGTACTTATGTTTAAAGTTAGTAATTAGAACAAAAAGAGTTAATGTAATATTATTGAATTAAATCTCCCTCTTTTAAGAATCTAGAGCCATGTAAAACTTTGGCTAAAACAACAATAACAGACCCAGAGAATCCAGAACTCTGCAATATACATTCACCATGTGCTGTCCACATGGGTACATTCTCCATATCCACGTAGTTTGTAAGTAGTTTTGACTTTTATCTTATGTTCAATAGTCTTTAAATCCCAAAAGCATTATAATTTTTGCATTTTTAAAATGCCTGAGCAAAGTTCTACCATAATCAAAGTAGCTTCTGTTGCTGTTTATTTGCAATTCAATTCAAGATAATCTAAATAATTTTATAGGGTAAAACTACATGTAGAAATAGTTGTGTACAGCAGTGTTAACCATTTCACATGCATGTAATATGCACAAGTACATGTCCAGCCTCAGTGACATGTTTATACTATTTGAAAGATAGCATTTGCAGTCCAGTTTAATGTCAATTTGATAAATGATGTTATAGTTGGCCAAGCAAACAGGGAAAATATTTGACTTGTTTTTTGAAAATGCAGATTTGTGTAAAATATTTGAAGGAATTATTTAGTGTATAAAAATGATGGTCTTAACTTGCTACAGAAGGCTACAGATTTTTCTTTTCAGTGTGAACATTTTTTTTTTCATTTTTACCAATACAAAAATGTTTGGAAAAACAAGTTTGACTTTTTTATAAGATAACTTATTTGGAGATTCAAATTCACTGTTAAACAAACATGACCTTTTTCCTTTGCCTTTTTATATATAAATAAATAGTCCTTCATTTGGTTAGCAATTATTAAGAAGATGTGCTAGACTTAGGTGTCTTGTCCAGCTTTCTGAAAACAAAATAAAAAGCTTAAAGTAATTTTTTACAAAGGCTGCTTGATACATAAACCTCTCAGCCCCCAGCCCTGTCCTGTCCCTCTGGCCTTCATCCTCTCTCCTTTTTTCCTCTGTGTGCTTTCTATCAGATATTGGGTTCTTTCAAGTTATGATGTCACCTATCCATGCTAAACAGTGTCACCAACTATGTCTGTAGTGGAAGAGCATTAGAGTGATCCAGTCTTAGGCATTAGCAGTCTGAAACTGAAAAATGTGTCACATAATATTGAAGAATAGTGCTAAGCACTTTGTGAAATATAAAAGTGGAATAAGTCAAGATATGGTCCAGCCCTCATTCTGGTTTGAGAGGAAGTGCTAATGTACTTGAAATAGTACTACTAATACACCATGGTGTGTTTAAAAGCAAATTATGTTTCTGAGCTATAAATGCCTCAAGGATTCAAAATAAAAGTGGTCTAGTGGTGACTAGCGATCAAGCAAGGTGGCTTCGAATGAGTTGAGTGGTCCCTAAGGACTGATATGCTTTGGCTAAGCAGTGGGAACCTACGTGATCGCATGAAGCACAGTAGAAAAAAATATGCAAAGAGGAATAAATGAACACAGCACATCTATGTGAAGACAATGTTGCCTAGAGTGGGCAGAACAAAGTTTTAAGGCCAGGCAGCTCTGTATTGAGGAGAGCTCTGAATAGCAAAGGGAATTAAAGCATGTAGGATGAAAAATAAGGAACCACTCTGTGGGATTTTGTTTATTTGTTTTCAGTTTTGTTTTTAAAGCAGGGTTATAATGTAATAAAATAAGTTCTTCAATAATATTACTCTGGACTGATGTATGAACATCTGCCCAGTGGATATGGTGGTATTTCATCAAATTATAGAATCATAACATAACAAAGCTGAGACAGACTTAAAGATCACTCAGTTCATGAATTGTAAACAAGTGGCCCACGAGCCCACAGATATTTTGTGTGGCCCAAACAGTCATTGCCAACTTTGAACCAATTTTTAAACATTGAGAAATTTCACATGAAAATCTGGGTTTGTGGACTCACCTAGTAGAACCAGATTAGGTGCACTACAATCACATCGCTGCGTGCAGCTACTGTGCGATGGCAGATGGGCTGCCTTCCTCAGATAGGGCATGACTGCTCCGGGCTGACACAGTGCCCCGCCGTGAACTCTTATTCCTAACAAATAAATATAGAAGTTTCAGTAGCTTAAATCTATAAAAGATTATTTCCTAGTCTGGTAAATTCCAGTGTGGAACAGACATTCTCCTTCTTTTTATAGCTATGCTATCGAGAACATTGGGCTTCTAAGTCACTGTAGGGGAAAGAAAAATGGAGGATAGATACTGGTTCTTAATTGACTGGTTCGGAAGCTACACCTACCACTTCTGCTCACAGTCACATAGCTCCAATCTATCTGCAAGGAAGGCTGGGAACTGTAGGTGGAGAAAACGGACTATTAGAAGTCAGCCGTAGGAAAAAACTTGTACTAAAGGAAATACAAATTCATTTAAAAATGTAGAACTGGAGTTTATGGCAAGACAGCTACTCAAATTACCCATTTGGTAATTGAAAACATGAAACTGTGCGTCAAGTGAAGCCAAAATAGAGCAATAGTTGAAAGTAATTAGCTTAAAGGGGATAAGTGAAATGTGCAAATGAATGAGGTAGATAGAAAGAAGAAAGCCTTAGATAAAAGTTGAATTTGATAGCTGGGAGGGTATAGTTGTTACCAATTCAAGGTCCATGTGCCTGAAACTTCAAAGGCCAATATTCAAAATGTCAGAATTTAGAGTAAGAAAAGTTTTTATGATTGAGAAAGCACCAGCTCAAGAAGATGGGGACCTTAGGGCTTCCTCAAATCCATCTTAAGAGGGTCCAGAATTCAGGCTTCATTGTGTCATGGGAAAGGAGAATGGGCAGAGAAAGAGGGGTGTGACAAGCAACTGCAGATGCCTAGAAACCGACAGGAATTCAAAAAAGAGCACAACATCTCTAACCCTTTTTTCCCCCAGTTCATTGACCCCTGCTGATCTGAGTCCAGTCTTGGGGTTCCTGCAATTATTATTTTGCATATATTTCCCCACCTCCTCAGGAGAAGCACTCCCTAGCAGGAGACTGTTCTTCCAAAAACTCAAGCCTCAAGCAGAATTCCCCTAATATTAGCATATCTATAGCAGAAGCCATTTGCCTGAAGGTCACTGGGAAAATGCAGGCTAGAATTAGGAGAAAGTCAGAAGAGCAATTTGTCACGTATACTCACACCATGGGAGGAGAGGATACCGTATACCATGTAGAACCACATGAGGTTGCCATGGGCAGCAGAGTGAACTACCAGGTTTTGTAGTATCAAAAAAGGGGGTCTGATGGGGGACTCAAATGTTGGGAAAAACTTAGTTTCAGGTAATAGCTAACAAGCTTAGTAATCAATATTATGTAAAAAGCTATTGTTTCAAGAACTGAAGGTATGACCCACTCTGACTCCAGGAGACCATAAGCAGTTCCACCTCTGTGCCTCAGGAGGTTTCAAGAAATCAAGATGGCATCTGAGCCATTGTGCTCCAGAGTGAGATGCCCACCCCCAGGACAGATGAAAGAATGCTGCAGCTTTTAGCTGATTCACGTTTTCCCTAAATTCCAATCCCTTTACCTATACTTTTCTTCTCCTTATAAAAAGGGTCAGTTGAAAATAGAATTTAAGACAATCTGTTAATGCATTTGCTAAGGGAGTCTGCACTATAAGCCCTATGGAAATACATTCTGAGTAGCATACACTTGGAATTACAAGCACACTTCATTTTATTGTGCTTTGCTACATTGTGCCTTGCAGATGTTGCCTTTTTTAGTTGTTTGTTTTTCACAAGTCAAAGGTCTGTGTCAACCCTGTGTGGAGCAAGTCTGTCAGTGACATTTTTCAAAAGGATCAAATGATGGTTAGTGTTCTTTAGCAATACGGCACTTTTTAATTAAAGTATGTACATTTTTTTAGATATGTCATTGAACACTTAATAGACTGAAGTATAGTGTAAATATACCTTTTATGTGCACTTGGAAACAAAAAAAAATTGTGTGACTTGCTTTATTTCAATATTCACTTTATTGCAGGGGTCTGGAACGGAACCTGCAATATCTCCAAGATATGCCTTTATGTCATGCTTCTGGCCACAGCAGAACCTCCAGTGTGACCACATTCATATCCTTAGCCAAAAGTGTTTATTGGGATGCACAATGATGACATAAAACAATACCACAGTGAAGTAAAGGCAGAAATTGGTACCACTCTGAATGAAGAAAGAAAACTCAGGATGTGCCCTAGAGATCTTTGGGCAACAGAAGGAGTCAATAGGCCATGAGTGTGTGATGAGGTCTGTCCATATCTAGCTGAAGAGACTAATATTCAGTCTACCATTCATAGTAATAAGAAAAGCAGATACCAAGTGTGCTGATCAGTAACATAATGGATATGTACAGGTGGGTGTGCGTGTGTGTCTGCCAGTCTGAGATCACCAGTGTTATAACTAGCATTATAGTTGTATTTGAATAACATGCCTAGGTTTATCATGTGGGGTTGCCCAATCTGCTCTAAAGAAGCAGTTCAACTCTGCTACTCCGTGACTTAGCATCACCCTAAGGGAGGCAGGAAGAAAGTCCTAACCCACTCCCGGCATTCTCATGTAAAAATGAGAAAGTTTTTCCATCTCATAAATTCAAATGCTAACTTGAAAAGCGTAAGAACAACCTCACCAACTAGAGTTTTGGGAAATTTGAACTTCTTTGAGCAGAGCAATCTCCTGTGGCTTTGGTGCTTCACTCATACTCCACTTTTGCCAATCATGTAACAAAAGGACAGAAAAATTAGCTGGATTTTCAAGATCAGGAAAACAAATCAAGGGGTTAGACCTACAACTTTCTTATTTCCAAGAATTAAGCCTCTACTGCTAGGCTGGTACTCTACTCTGCCAACATTCAAACATTATTGTAATGCCTCCCTTGTATATAACTTCTTTCACACTATCACAATCGTATTTTGTTCGTTTATCAGGTTTTTTTGTTGGAGTCCCAGTTTAGTAGACATTAGTCTCTTGATTCTAGTTGTTGAGTTCATTCATTCCTAGTGTTATATGTTGATAAACTCCATCTTCCAAAACTACAGAACTGAAGGCCAGATGCTGATCCTTGGTGAATTTTCCAAGGCAAATGCTCACTTGGAAAGTTTCTTGTCAGCTAAACACCTGGTGTAGTAGAATAGACTCTCCTAAGCTTCAAGTTACCAAGACATTAAATCACAGGTCTTGGTGAAATGGGGCTGTATGGTGATAATATGTTGGATGAGATTTCCTTAAACCAGTCTGGGAAATAATCAAGTCTCAATAAAAGCCCAGAAGGTACAGTTCTAATCTGTCTAAAACCATTAAACTGATTATCAGCTACCTCAGTTTAAATTCATTGACATTTTGACTTGACCAGAGGTTCATTACTCATCCATTAGTGGGTTTGGTTTTTTTGTAACAAGATGGTAATAAGTCTGTAATGGAATTTACTTCCATGGTAGGCAGTCTTCAGTATTACTGACGCCTCCATTAAACACCCAGAAACCTCACCTGATTCTTTTGTTCATTTTTTGGATTTTTCTTCAATTAGTTTATATTCAATATTATTCTATATTAGTTTTAGATGTACAGCATAGTATTTTATAGAGTGGTTCCCCCTGATATTTCAAGTATGCACCTGGCCCCATACATTGTTATCGCAATTCTATTGACTATATTCCCTATGCTATAATGTATGTCTCTGTGACTATCATGTACCTTTCAATCGTACTTCTTAATCCCTTCACCTTTTTCACCCAGTCCTCCAACTCCCTCCCCTGTCAACCCTCAGTCTACCTCACCAAATTCTTGAATTCTAAGAGTGATTTTCACACTTCACCCTGCATTTTACATGTTTTCTCTACATCCCTAATTCAAAAAGAAAAGAAAAAAAAAAGACAAATGATTACTTGTCATTCATGTAATTATTTAACCTCAAATTACATTGTCTTTCTGCTTCTTTTTTGTGCTCCCACTTTATCAGACAAGGCTCCACTCCCCATGAGACAGAAGCAAACTGATCACTCTCAGACAATGAACATCTTATAGAAATATCCTTAAGACTTATCCTTAAACTGCTGGAGGCTTGATTTGGAGTGTTCTGTGAAATCTTGACATAGCCAAAGGGAGATTTGGGGCTAGGCATTGCACATTTGTCTGTACTGCTGCTTGATCTTGGTTAAGTGATAGGTCTGGAATGGCTGGTCCGACGTTCCTAAAATATCAGGATACCAAATGCTTCAGGATGCTCAACTCTGAGGTATGACTGCCTCTGCCAGCCAAGGGTACATCCTATCTTCTTGGGAGTGTTACGTTCATTTTAGAACAAATCCAACAAAGCAGGTTATTTTTCTTTGGCTAAGGTTGGAATGTCCTAGATCCAGAAGGGGGTTGTTTTGGAAGAGTCAGATGCAAGATCCGTTGTTTCACTTTGGTAAGAGTTGTGAACCTACTTGCCTATTCCCCTTTGGGAAGTGGGGGAAGGTAGAGGGGAGGTAATTTTAAAAGAAGAAAAGAAAAAGGTTTTGGCCCCTGAGAGGATGAGAGACAAGGTTTTGCAAGAAGTGAAGGGCTCATGGGGGTCAGGGTCAGCGCTGGTACAGCTGCATGATGCCAGCCTGGTGCAAGTCTTTCCACAGAGTCGCCTCGAGACGCAGATCATGGTTTGCATAAAATTTCAGTGGCTCCTTTTTTTTGTCAAAATAGTGGTTAGAAAATTTCTGGTAATTTTCTGTGATAAATCCATAGGCACTAACCTCGTCACAGGTATGCAAAGCCGTCAGCAGGACCAGGGCCCCAGTACTGGGTATGTATATGTCTTTAGCACCTCTGTTAATACGGCTCGAATTCAAAAACCTCTCTGTCAGGTAGTGGATGAAGTTTGGATGTAGTAGCTTGAATTTACCGGCGGGGGCATCTGGTCCAAAATAGGCCTGAGGCACGTCGCCTTTGTCTAGACCCTCTGGGACAGGCACACCCAGAATGGCTGATTGCAGCATCACGTAGTCGCGGATGCTTGTAGGGATGAAGATATAGTGCACGTCTGGGCCTTGTGGCACTGAGAGGAAGCCCTGGTCCCTGTAGTTGTTGAGGGAGTTCTTCATCGTGTTCACAGTGAAGCCGTAGAAGGAGGTCTTGGTGCCCACGTCCTTCTCGAAGCCTCTGATCACAGCACCATTGAGTCTGAAGACGTAGTCGTGGGCGTCGATGTGGCGGCCCTGGCGGGAGCCCCTCAACACACCTCCGTTGGCAACCACCGCACACCGCACGCAGGGCAGCGGAGGCTTCTGGGGCGCAGCCCACAGCTCCGCGCTCTCCGAGCTGTTCAGCAGGCGCAGGGTGGAGGCGATGGCTTCCTGAGAGAGGTTGTGCCAGCTGTAGGGGCCTCGGAGCCGGCGCAGATCAGCCCAGAGCTCCGGGGTCAGGAGGCCGCCCCACAGCAGCACCGGGGTGGAGAGGTTGAACAGCTGCTGGAAGCGTGGCCGCAGCTGCAGGGCCGCAGCCAGACGGCGCGTGCAGGCCCGGGGCTGCTCAGGCTCCGAGCTCCGGCTTCCCGAAGCTCCCGAGAGCCAGCACAGGAGGTACCCGGTGCTGGCAGCCGCAAGCAGCGCCCAGAGCCAGAGGAAGCGCCTGCGGCCCATCCTGCGGTGCCAAGCAGGGGCCGGGTCGGCGGGGCCCGCCCTCCTCGGCCCCCACCCCGCCGCGCCTACCCTCCGTCACAATCCGGGTTTTGCTTACTTTAGTCCGCTAGATAAGTACAGCTGGAAAAATGTTCCTCTTTTGACAGCGGAAAAAAGAGAACCTCGGAGATGTTAATGGTTGTCTGTTGTGCCAGGAGTTCATTAGTTCTTGCATCGCCCCATGTCTCTCTCTGGGATCCGTATTAGTTTTCCTTCTCCAAACTTACGTACTCAGGGTACAGAATAGCCCATTAACTGGGAAAGTGATGCACGCGATTATTCTGTAATAATAATAAAATAATAATAATAATTCTTTAAGCCTTACCTAAATGTTAAAATCTATGCAAGAACATTTGCAAATTTTGCCTTTTTTCTATTATGGATTGACTTTGTTATTCCCCATTGTTGTTTACAAAGTGCAGATTTTAAAAAAGAAATGGAAATGTTGGAACTCCTTTGTATTTCTGATTAAATCTATTCCCTATAAAAAGGCAATTGATTTGTATCTTATTTAGAAGATATATATGTGGAAAGAGGTAACATGCAGCAGTCTCCCACTTTAATAAATTATCTGGATTAACAATTCAAAAATATTTTTCATATCTTATCTGCCTTAAGTAATATTTTAAATCATTTCTATGAGTCTTTGAGAAAGTTAAACATGAAGAATAATTTTAATTTACTTTTTCTGTTGTTGAGTTTATTGTTCACCTCAACTTTTGCAAACCAAAGAACAGTAGATGAATATCTCCATCTAGAGCCTGTTTAGGAAAAACGTAATTGCTAAAAAGAAGTCATTCTGTATTCTGATGGCGGGCTGCGCTGCAACAACTCATCAGAGTGTCAGGAGAAAACGTCAAGGATGTGACTAACCTGTTTGGAATGGACACTGTGTGACCAGGTTTATGTCCCCCAGGATGCTGGTTTAGTTTCTATTCATGTGTCCTGAGATTGCTGGGCACAAAGTAATTCAGAGCTTTATAGCGCAAATGAACCAAATGGAGCTCTAATGCCTGCCATCCCTGCATAGGCAGTAAATGAAGAATTTGGAGTTTGTGTGGTAAATTCCATCATAAAAAGAAGCAGGGGTGAGTGGGAAAGAAAAGAAGTGGCACTTAATCAAGACTTGGCAGTTCAAGGACAGTCTCCTGAATATACTGATGTAGGAATTAAAATATAAAAGGGTATTTTTCTTTTTAATGATAATTTTATTTAATTTACCTTTGTATGCATTTTTTAATTTTAGTTATAAATATTCACACACAGCCTCATTTCATCTCTTCCTGCGTCTTAATCTATCAATGATTCATTTCCTATCTCCTTTTTATAATTTCTACTTTTTCCCCTGTTTATTACCACCTTTTCCTTGGCTTATGACTCGTTCTCAGTTTTTCTTTTACTTAATTTCATTTGTCAGTCTTTTTTGACACTGTTCACTACTGTGTGTCCCAGAAACTTTCTCTTCCCATTATCCCCATGGCACAAAACTGTGACAGGTGCTGTTAATGTCCCATCCATAGTTCTTAAGCGCTTAACATTTCCATGCGTGATAGTCCAGACTGTCTATCACCGACACCAGACACTCTTCTGCCTGATGGTTCTCTGACCACTGGAACCTACTCAGTGCACGTGTGACAGGACGGTAGTGTGGGAATGAATGACCCCTGAGAACCATGCCTAACCAATGACTAGCAGCAATCATTGTACAGATACTTCAGCTCCTTCACCCCAGAGGCAAGGCAATTTCACAGCACATACCTATAGTGGGTCTCAGAGGCCTGCAGTGAAGTTAAGCCTCAGTTGCTCACAACTGTAACTTGCTCCATAAAGCAAACTTCACTGGTTTTCTTCTTTTCCCTGTCTCACCTCTTCACTCATGTACTTCCTAGGATCATTCCAAATAAATTCCCTGCACTCAAAACTTGTCTTGGGGTTTTAACAAAGACAAAATTTTAATTTCCTAAGTACTTCTTTGAATGTTTCTTTTCAGTAGTTTTTCCTGTCACTGAGACTCTTTAAATATTGGAGATTCTCAAGGTTCCACTCTCTGGTGTAGCTCGTCCACATTCTTGTTTTCATTTACCACCTATAGGTTGACTCTCAAATCAATATCTCTAGCTCTACTATAACTTTCAAGGACCTAACTTCACTACGATGTTTCTGTCTCATACAAAATTGTTGACTCTTTGAAGACTTGAATATCATTTTTTATTCTGTTTTCAAACTTTAAAATAGTATCTGACATGCCATATATATTGAGTAAATGATATTTGAATTGATTAGAAAAAGAAAGTACAGAAAAAAATGTCAATTTATTTCATATAGGTCAGTAGTAGAATCGTTCTGTGCCTATGTAGTAACAAGAGAAAATCTGCCTGGGCAATTCATATGAAAATATTCCAATCCGTAAAGAAGAAAAAATTCTACCTTTTGGGGGCACGATAGCCTAAATACTCAGCTGACTAACTGAATTTTTCATGTTCTAACAGAATCTGTTGACAAATTCAATAATTTGTGTATTAAGGACTTAAAATCAGTATTTAATATCTGTAACTTTTATCCTCCTTTAAGTTAATCAGGTATTCAAAAACTACTTTGCTCAACTGAGCCCAATTTGTCTAGTTTTCAGAAGATCTGTTAACCACTAGGAATTAAATTTCTTATGTTTAAAGTAAATGGGAGCACCAGCAAGTCCTCTTCTTCCCATTTAGGAGATGGAAAGCTGCCGGATAGAGTACCCAGACCCACTGCTACAATAAACTATTTGCTTCATGCTAATAAAGTATTTCACAAGTAAGAACTAAGAATGTGTTCAAGAATGAGGCACATTTTTGCTATGAATCCTTAAAAGAATCATGCTATAGAATAGCAGAATGATCGTGTTAATGGCAATTTGAATTGACTGCCTATTCCATAGGTGAAGAAGCTGAGATCCAGAGATATGAAGCAACTTTTTCTAAACCACAGCAGAATAACCTGAAGCCGAGACATCACCCTCATGGTTTACATCCAGACTTTCCCCCATCCCATTTGTATATTGCTTCAAAACTGCAATGTCAAAGAAATATTTAATGGCTTTGCAATTGCTTGAACTTATGGTAACAAAATTTGTTAGAATCATTTAAAAAAAATCAGGCTTGGAAAAGGATCTAATGTTTATTAAGCACAACCCTTTTTCCTAATAAATATGTCCACTGTATAATATCTAAAAAGTAAGTTTCAATTACTTAGTTCCGAGTCTAACGTGAAAAGTTGGGGATCATCACTTCTGTTTTCACAAGGAAAAAAAATGCTGAGCAAACTGGAAATCCACAACTCTACTCAAATCATTCGGAGCACTAAAGCAACAGGGCACACCACTGACCAGAAAAGTGGAGAGATAGGTGAATACAGATAATCACAGCTTACCAGGAGCAGAAGCTACTGCTGGAGCCTGTTAGGAACACTTAAACGGTGACTAAATAATTGCTAAAGATGAGCATTGACTAGCTTGAGAGATAAAAACTCCTGGGCCCAACCGTAAATTTTACCTCCAAGAACTCCATTGAGTTCTCACAGTAAAGATCAGAGAAAAATTCATTCATGTTTCTGGCAGAGGAAGTGGGAAAGTAACAATTTTTAAATAGGCTCAGAATAGTTTGCTCTTTTTAACAGCTGCCCATCATCAAAGGAAAGTACTTCACCAGAGCCTAACCAACTAGGGTTTCCTAGAGCCTAACTGACCTGGAGGAAGGGAATAACCTAACTGTAGTCCCTTCTAGCATTTCTGTCCCACCTAAGGGGAGAAGAGTAGGCTGAGAAGCTGGGGACACGGGTTCATGAAAAGACTGAGACCCAGTCAGACAGAATGTTTCCCCTCCCCTGTATCTTACCAGCACACCAATAGGACTCCTGTCTAACAGGAGATAGCTGGAAGAAGGGCAAGGTTCAGATTCTATTTAAGAAGGAGCCTCTAGAGACACCAAGGACAATAGGGAAAACAAAAACAAGACTACACTACCGGAAAGTTTAGCTGCTGACAGCACAGCTACTGCAAACGGTCAACACAGCTTTGCTCCTAGTCAGGTAAGCATTCTCAAACTAAAGGCTTATTGACCTCTGCACACCTAGTACCTCATGTGTGACCTTCAACAGAGACTTACAAGGCATACTAAGAAACAAAAATACAATCTGAAAAGACAAAGAAAGCATGAAAACTGGATTCAGATATGGCAGAGATTTTGAAATCATCAGGCCAGGAATTTAAAATAACTGTGATTAATATGCAAAATTGCTCTCATGGAAAAATTGGATAATTACAAGGACAAATGGGTAATGTAAACAAAAAGATGGGAACTCTAAGAAAAAGTCAAAAGGAAATGCTAGAAATCAAAAACACTGCAACAGAAATGAAGAATGTGTTTGATGGGCTCACCAGTAAACTGAAATGGCCAAAAATAAATCGGTAAGCTTGAATATATGTCAATAGAAACTTCCCAAACTAAATAGCAAAAAGAAAAAAAAAAACAAGGGACATGGAACAAAACAGCTGAGAACTGTGGGATAATTACAAAAGCTGTAATATTCAATTAGTGGGGATACCAGAAAAGGACAACAGATCATAAGAAATAATAGCTATAGTTATAACAGATGAGAATTTTTCAAAAATGACGACCGATACCAAATCACAGGTCCGGAAATCTCAGAGATCAAGCAGAATAAATGCTACAGAATGTATAACAGACACACTATATTGCAAATACATTAAAGAAAATCTTGAAGGAAACTGGGGCTGGGGAGGGGGAGGAAACAACCATATATAGAGAGAAACATAGGTCAGAAATACAGTGGACTTTCTGTCTGAAACCATGCCAGTAAGAAGAGAATTAAGTGAAACATCTCAAGTATTGAAAGAAAGAAAGAAAATTATAATTCTATATCCAGTGAAATAACTCTTTAATACTGATGGAAAAATAAGACTTTCTCAGACAAAAAAAAGGGGGAGGAGGAGAGAGAATTTTTGCTAGTAGGCTTGCCTTGCAAAAATATTAAAAGAGGTCTTTCAAAGAGAAGAAAAGTTATATACCTCAAAAACTCCAATCTACCTAAGGAAATGAAAAGCACTGAAAAAAGAATAGGTGAAGGTAAAATAAAAAATTCTATTTTTTCCTTATTTTCAATTGATATAACAGGTAACAGTTTGTTGAAAATAATAGCAACAAGGTATTGGCTAATTATAACTTATGGATAAGTGAAATGGGCACAGCAATTCAATAAGGATCAGGAGGGAGGAATTGAGAATTTCCTGTTGGAAGATATTCAATGCATGTACTGCCCATGAAATGGCATAGTGTTATTTGCAAGTGGACTTAGATTTGTTGAAAATTTATATGTCAAACTCTAGGACAACCACTAAGACAATTTTAAAGAGAAGTGCAATTGATATGGTAAGAGAAGAAAGAAAAGGGAATCATATAAAATTCTCACTTAAAAGCAAAAATAAAGAGTTGAATAACATAAAGAAACAATGAACAAGGACAATGAACAGAAAACTATTACAAACATGGTACATATTAGTCCAACTATATCAGTACCATTTTTTTATTTGTATAATTTTATTTTTAACTCCATTTTTTATTTTTCATTTTTATTTTTTAATTTTATTTTTGTATTGTTTATGCTATTATAGTTGTCTCAATATTCCCCCCTTTGCTCCCCTCCCCCCAGCCCTCCCTTCCCTCAGTCAATCCCCACACCATGGTTCATGGCCATGGGTCATGCATCTATGTTCTTTGTCTAACCCCTTCATCTTTTTTCAACCAGTCCCAATCTCACCCCTCCCCTCTTACAGCTATCAGTCTGTTCCTTGTTTCTGTGCCTCTGCTTCTATTTTGCTTGTTAGTTTTGTTTTTTTTTTCATTAGATTCCAGTTATAAGTGAGATCATACAGTATTTGTCTTTCACTGCCTGGTTTATTTCACTTAGCACAATAATCTTCAGTTCCATCCATGCTATTATAAATGGTAAGAATTCCTTCTATTTTACTGCTATATAGTATTCCATTGTGTAAATGTACCACAGCTTTTGTACCCACTCATGTGCTGATGGGCACTTAGGCCATTTCCAAATCTTAGTATTGTAAATAACGCTGCTATGAACACAGGGGTGCATATATTCTTTTGAATTGGTATTTCCAGATTCTTCAGATATATTCCAAGAACTGGAATTTTGGGGTCAAAAGGCAGTTCCTTTTTTAGTTTTTTGAGGAAATTCCATAGTGTTTTCCACAGTGGCTGTACCAGTCTGCATTCATACCAACAGCTCACTAAGATTCCCTTTTCTCCACATCTTTGCCAGCACTTGTTTGTTGATTTATTAATGATAACCATTTTGGCAGGTGTAAGGTGTTATCTCACTGTGGTTTTAATTTGCCTCTCTCTAACTGCAAATGATATTGAGCATTTTTCCATATGTTGATGGGCTGTCTGTATGTTCTCCTTGGAGAAGTGTCTGTTCAGGTCCTTTGACCATTTTTTAAATTGGATTGTTGGACTTCCTGGTGTTGAATCACATGAGCTCTTTATATATTTTGGAGATTAAACCCTTGTTTAAGGTATCATTGGCAAATATGTTCTCCCATACAGTGGGTTCCCTTTTCATTTTGCTGATGGTTTCTTTAGTACTGCAGAAGCTTATTATTTTGATGTAGTCCAATTTGTTTACTTTTTTTCTGTTTCCCTTGCTCTAAGATATATATAGGCAAACATATTGCTATATAAGATAGCTGAAATTTTACTGCCTGTTTTCCTCTAGAATTTTTATGGCATCACAACTTATATTTAAGTCTTTTACCCATATAAAGTTTATTCTAGTGTATAGTGTAAGTTGGTGGTCTAGTTCATTTTTTTTCAAGTTCTCCCAACACCATTTTTGAAGAGACTGCCTTTACTCCATTGTGTGCTCCAGCCTCCTTTGTCAAATATTAACAGGCCATAAAGGCATGGGTTTATTTTCAGGCTCTCTATTCTGTTCCATTGACCACTGTGTCTGTTTTTATTCCACTGCCAGACTGTTTTGATTATGATGGCTTTATACTTTAATGTCAGGTATTGTGATCCCTCCAATTTTGTTCTTCTTTCTCAAGATTGTTGAGGTTGTTGGGGTCCTTTTTTGGTTCCATATAAATTTTCAGAATATTTGTTTTAGATCTGTGAAACATAGCATAGGAATTGTGGGGAATCTGTAGATTGCTCTGGATAGAATGGATATTTTAATGGTGTTTATTATTCCAGTTCATGAACAGGGTATATTCTTCCACTTATTTGTATCTTCCTCAATTTCTTTCTTTGGTGTCCTGTAGTTTTCTGAATTACAGGTCTTTCACCTCCTTGGTTAAATTTATTACTAGGTATCTCTTTTCTTTTGTTGTTGCAATGGTAAATTGGATTGTTTTCTTCTCTTTCTTTTTCTATTAGTTAATTATTGTAGTTGATGTATAGAAATGCCATCAATTTCTGAATATTGATTTTGTATCCTGCTACTTTGCCAAATTCATTTATTAGATCTAGTAGTTTTATTTATTAGATCTAGTAGTGTAGCCTATGTCATTTTCTATGTGCAATACGATGTCATCTGTGAATAAAGACAGTTTTACTTCCTCCTTTCCAATTTGGATGCCTTTTATTTCTTCTTCTTGACTGATCACTGTGGGTAGGACTTCCAGGACTATGTTGAATAAGAGTGGCTTAAAGAAGACATCCCTGTCTTGTTCCTGATATTAGAGTAAACGATTTTAGTTTTTGCCCATTGAGTGTGATGTTAGCCATAGGGATTTTCTTTTTTAAGATTTTATTGATTTATTTTTAGATAGGGGAAGGGAGGGAGAAAGAGAAGGAGAGAAACATCAGTGTGTGGTTGCCTCTCATGCTCCCCCTAATGGGGACCTGTCCTGCAACCCAGGCATGTGCCCTGACTGGAAATCAAACTAGAGACCCTTTGGTTTACAGGCTGGCACTCGATTCACTGAGTGACACCAGCCAGGGCTGGCTACAGGTTTTTTATATATGACCTTTATTATGTTGCGGTATGATCCCTCTATTCTCATTTTGCTGAGGGTTTTTATCATAAATGGGTGCTGAATTTTATCAAATGCTTTTTCTGCATCTACTGATATGATCATGTGGTTTTTATTTTTTATTTTGTTTTTGTAATGTATCACATTTATTGGTTTGTGCATATTGTACCAACCTTGCCTCCCAGAGATAAATCCCACTTGATCACAGCGTATGATTTTTTAATGTATTGCTGCTGGATCCAGTTTGCTAGTTTTTGTTGAGGACTTTAGCATCAATGTTTATCAGGGATATTGGCCTATAGTTTTCTTTCTTTGGTGTGTCTTTACCTGGTTTTGCAATTAGAATAATACTAGTCTCATAAAAAGAATTTGGGAGACTTCCTGACTCTTGAATGTTTTGGAATAGTTTGAGAAGGATAGGTGTTAGTTCTTCTTTCAATAATTAGTAAAATTTGCTAATCTGGTCAAAATTTGATAAAGTCATCTGGTCTAGGGCTTTTATTTGCTGGAAGTTTTTTGATTACTGCTTCAATTTGATTTGTTTTTATCAGTCTATTCAGGTGCTGTGCTTCTTTCTGATTCATTCCTCTGAGATTGTATCATTCTAGAAATCTATCCATTTCACACAGTTTGTCCAACTTCTTGGCATATAGTTGTTCATCATATTTTCTTACAATCCTTTGTATTTCTGTGGTACCTGTTGTTATTTCCCCTCTTTCGTTTGTTTATTTTATTAATTTGGGTCCTCTCTTTTTCTTGGTTAGTCTAGATAAAGATTCATCAATTTTGTTTATCTTTTCAAAGAACTAACTCCTGGATTCACTGATCTTTTGAATTGTTTTTTAGTGTCTATGTCATTTATTTCCACTCTGATCTTGGTTATTTCCTTCCTTCTACTCCCTTTGGGCTGTGTTTGTTGTTGTTTTTCTAGTTTTTTTAAGTGTAGGGGTAGATTGTTTATTTGAGATCTTTATATCCTCTTGAGGTATGCCTATACTATAAACTTACCTCTCAGGACTGCTTCCACTGTAAGGTAGGTTTTGTGCATTCATTTGCATTTGTTTACAGATCTCTTTTTATTTCATCCATGATCTCATTGATGACCTATTCATTATTTAATTATATGCTACTTAGTCTCCATGTTTTTGAATGATTTTGAGGGTTGTTTTTACTGAGGTTTATTTCTAGTTTCATGTTGTGATCCAATAAAATGCTTGATATGATTTCAACTTTACTGAATTTTAAGACTTCTTTTGTGTCCTAACACGTAGTCTATCTTTGAGAATAATCCATGTGCATTTGAATGCATATTCTGATGCTTGGGATGAAATGTTCTGGAAATATCAATTAAATCCATTTGATCTAGTTTGTTATTGGAAGTCACTCTTTCCTTGTTGATTTTTTTGTCTGGAAGATCTATCCAATGATGACAAGTAGGGTGGTGAAATCACCTACAATCACTGTATTGCTATTGATCTCTTCCTTAAAGTCCACCAACATTTTCTTTATATATTTAGGTCCTCTTATATTTGTTGCATATACATTTAGATGGGTTACATCCTCTTGTTGGATTGATCCCTTTAGTATTATGCAGTGACCTTGTTTGTCTCTTTTTAAGGCCCTTGTTTTGAAGTCTATTTTGTTAGAATTAAGTATTGTTACCCTAGCTTTTTTTAAATCTCCATTTGCATGGAATATTTTTCCCCTCCCTTCACTTTCTGCCCCTGTAAATCTTTTGTTCTGAAGTGGGTCTCTCGTAGACAGCATATACATGAGTCATGTTTTCTTATTGATTCAGCCATCCTCTATCTTTTGATTGGAGTATTTACCCTATTTACTTTAAGATTATTTTTGATAGGTACTTGTTCATTGCCATTTTATTCCTTTATATTTGTGCACCTCTCTCTATTACTTCTTCTTCTTAAAGCAGTCCCTTTAACAACTCTTGCAGTGCCAGTTTGGTGTTAATGAACTCCTTTAGCTTTTTTCTTTCTACTTTCTTTTTTTTTCTTTCTTTCTTTCTTTCTTTCTTTCTTTCTTTCTTTCTTTCTTTCTTTCTTTTTTGTCTGGGAAGCTCTTTATTTTATCTTCAGCTTAAAATGATAGCCTTGTTGTATAGAGTAGTCTTGGTTGCAGATCCTTGTTTTTCATTACTTTAAAAGTTTAATGCCACCAATCCCTTCTGGCCTGAAGTGTTTCTGTTGAGAATTCAGCTGACAGTCTTATTAGAGCTCCCTTGTAGCTAACTGTCTGTTTCTCTCTTGCTGCCTTTAAGATTCTCTCTTTTTCTTTAAATTTTGCCATTTTAATTATAATGTGTGTTGTTGTGGGTCTCTTTGGGTTCTTCTGGATTGGGACTCTCTGTGCTTCTTGAACTTATATAACTCTTTCCTTCACCAGGATAGGGAAATTTTCTGTCATTATTTCTTCAAACGGGTTTTCTATCCCTCACTCATTTTCTTCTCCTTCTGGTATCCTTAGTATGTTGATATTGTTATGCTTCGTGATTTCCCAAAGTTCCCTTGAACCATCCTTGTTCTTTTTAGTCTTTTTTCTTTTTGTTGCTCAAAAAAAGACTAAAAAGAACAATCAGAGGATTGTGTGTTTTTCCCCACCTTTTATTTCAAATCACTGATTCAATCTTCTGCTTTATCTAGCCTGCTTTTAATTCCTTCTAGTGTATTCTTCATTTCAGATATTGCATTCTTCATTTCCAACTGGTTCTTTTTCTTTCCATTTTCCTTTTTTTCTTTTAAGTATAGTTTATTGCTTATGCTATTACAGTTGTCCCAATTTTTTTCTCCCCTTTATCCTCCCTCTGCCCTGTACCACCCCCACCCTCTAGCATTCCCCCCGCTTAGTTCATGTCCATGTGTTATACATATAAGTTCTTTGGTTTCTCTATTTCCTATACTATGCTTAACCTCCCCCTGTCTATTTTATGCCTACCAATTATGCTTCTTATTTTATTATCCCCATTCTCCCCCTCCACCTTCTGTGATTCTGTTCCTGATCTAGTTGTTTGCTTAGTTGTTTTTTTAGATTCTGTTGTTGATATTTGTGAGTTTGTTGTCATTTTACTGCTCATAGTTTTTGATCTTCTTTTACTTGTTAGATGAGTACCTTTAACATTTAATATAATAAGGACTTGGTGATGATGAACTCCTTTAACTTGACCTTATCTGGGAAGCACTTTATCTGCCCTTCCATTCTAAATGATAGCTTTGCTGGATAGAGTAATTTTGAATGTAAGTCCTTGATTTTCATAACTTTGAATTTTTCTTTCTAGCCCTTTCTTGCCTGCAAGGTTTCTTTTGAGAAATCAGCTGATAGTCTTAACTCCTTTGTAGGTAACTCTTTCCTTTTCTCCTGCTGCTTTTAAGATTCTCTCTTTCTCTTTAATCTTGGGTAACTTAAATATGATGTGCCTTCATGTATTCCTCCTCAGGTCCAATTTCTTTGGGACTTTCTGAGCTTCCTGGACTTCCCGGAAGCCTATTTCCTCTGCTAGATTGGGAAAGTTTTCCTTCATTATTTGTTCAAATAAGTTTTCAATTTGTTGCTCTTCCTCTTCTCCTTTTGGCACCCCTATGATTTGATGTTGGAATGTTTAAAGTTGTCCCATAGGTTCCTAAGCCTCTCCTCATTTTTTTAAATTCTTGTTTCTTCATTTTGTTCTGGTTGGATGTTTATTTCTTCCTTTTGTTCCAAATCCTTGATTTGAGTCCTGGTTTCTCTCCCTTCACTGTTGGCTCCCTGTATATTTTGCTTTATTTTACTATGTGAAGCCTTCATTGCTTCATTCATTTTGTGACTGAAATCAATCAATTCTGTGAGCATCCTGATTACCAGTGTTTTGAACTGTGCATCAGATAGGTTGTCTATGTCCTCATCACTTAGCTCTATTCTTGGAGTTTTGATCTGTTCTTTCATTTTGGCCATATTTCTTTGTCTGGGTGCACCTGTTACATGATAGGGGGTGGAGCCTTAGGTATTCACCAGGGTGGGGCAACCCTCTTTGCTGCATTGTGGCACTGTATATGGGGGAGGGGTCAGAGAGGGAACAATGCCATTACCTCACTAGGCTCTAGCCCCACTTTCCAACGAACTCCTGTGAGACTGGGAATTTCTCCCACCTTTGCAACCCCCACAGTATTTTACAGCTAGAGGTTTTGAGTCTTTAGTTTCAGCCAGCCCCTCTTCACCCACATGGTTCACAGCCTTGCCACAGGGCCTTTCCGGCTGCCGGGCTGCAGATGAATGCCCCTCCTACCAGTTGAATCCTACTAGATGAATGTTTCTTTTACTCCTTGGTTGTCAGAGCTCCATGCAGTTTGATTTTCTGGCACTTTTGGTTGTTTACTGTTTTTAAATTAATTGTTGTCCTTCTTTTGGTTGTGTGAGGAAATGAAGCTTTTCTACCTACACCTCCATCTTGGCTGGAACTCCCCAACTGGTTCTTATTCAAGTTTTCTATGTCCTTTTTCATGCTAATGTAGTCCCACTAAGTTCCTGGTCATTCTCACCATGTTCCTTGAGCATCCTTATAATCATTACTTTGAACTCTATGTCTGCTAAATTTCTTGCCACAATTCAGTTACCTCTTTTTCTGGAGACTCTTCCTTTTCTTTCCTTTGTGGGTTGTTTCTTTGTCTCCCTACTTTAGCTGACTCTTTTTGTTTGTTCCTACATATTAGGTAGATCTGATTTGACTACCAGTCTTCACAGGGTGGCTTTATGTGGTGAGTCCTGTGGGACTCAGTGGTGTAGTCTCCTTGATCTCTTGAGCTGGATGCTCTAGGAATGCCCCTTGTGCATTTCATGTGGGCCCCCTGCTGTATTTGAGTCTCTATTGTTGTTGACCTGTATATTGGTGGGTTCTTCCCTCTGCCTGGCTGACTGAGAGGCTCAATCCCCTCTATGTCTTATACACTGTTTACTGTTACTGACAAAACAAAGCAAACCAATGTGGAAAACCAAACTCACACAAGAAAAAAACAACAACAACCACAGTAAAATCAATGATAAAAGAACAAAGAATAATAATAGTGGGAAAAGAAATAGAATATTTTAAGAAGAATAAGAATATGACAGAAATCAAAAAAAAGGAAAATGATTATGAGAGGATAGAGGGGAGAGCAACAATAAGAGGAAGAAATGGGAACAGAGAATTTCCACAAAAGGACAAAGAAAGGGAAAAAATAAAATTTAACAAAATAAGAGAAGGAAGGAAAAAAGGCAAAATACAGTAAGAAAAGAGAATATTGAAATATAATAGAAGAAAGAAAAACTAGAGAAAATTATTTTAATTGAGGAAAAACAAAAAATGATATAAAGCCACATGAAAGAAAAAATAACAAAGTGGAATTTGCCTTAGCAAAGTTTAGTGCTTTCCTGCTGGCTTCTTCCTCTGGATACAACTCTAATGTTCTCTGAAACTGGTGCAAGCCAAACCAGGTGCTGCCCAGTCTAGCTCTAGGCAGCCTGTTCAAAGCTACACGTGATTCACAGTTGGTGGCTGTCTCATTCAGGCTTGGCTTCATCCTGCATGGGCCTTGCTTCTCTGTAAGTCTGGCTTTTTATCAGCACAGAGGTTGGGGGTGGGTCAACTACCAACCAAAGGCACCACTGGAATTGCCTCCGCCTGCCTCTGCCTACAGTCCTGCTGTTAGTCTTAGTTTAGCTATTGACCCATCTGTTTCTGAGAAGTCTTCTGGTGGAATTGGGAAGATTGGACCCCAGGATCTTCTGTGGGAAGTGGCAGTCAGACTTCAGAGAAGATGGTGGCTGTGTTCCCCTTTGCTCATACCACACATCTAAGTCTGCCCCAGATTATTTCCCAGCACTTGGCAGGGAGAAGCCTGTAGTAAGATAATGGATGGGACCTCCAGACCCCAGAGTTTGTGTCTGCTGGAAAATGGGAGGCTGTTCCTAGTCTCTCCCATGAGGAGATGCACCAGTCTAGTTCTTGGGAAAGTGTACAGAATGGCCATGCCCTAAAGTCAGTCTCTAACACCTCTGAGTCTGCATATATTGCTGTATCATCAATAGGGGATAAGATGCATGTTCAGGGAAAGTAAGAAACAAAGGAAAGCATTTTAAATAAAAATATTTTTTTTAAATGTATGCTGGTTGGGGTGAGCAGGATTCAGAGGGTGGGGTGAGCAAACAGGTTCTTGAAGGGTAGGGTAATTGCTTTTCCCTTGAGAGAGACTTTGCTCTTCTTTAAAAAATGGCTGCTGTGGTATCAGGATATATCTTAGCACTGAGAACCCAGCATGCACACCCCCATACCTTTCCCTCAAGCCTCCCACTCCAGACTTTCCTCGCACAACTCCAGACTGTGCTGTCCTCCCTTGCCTGAGTCCAAGGTGAGTAACTGGGAATGTGAACCCTGTTGGCCCTTTAGAACCAACAAAAAAAAAAAAAAGAAAAAGAAAAAAGGTAGCTTTGTCTCCAGTGGTCTCCATCTTTCTCCAGTGGGCAAAATACACATGGCCTTTTATCACTGGATGCTGTGTGGGCAGGAGATCCCAGCACTAGCATTCTGTGCTTGGAAGCCCAGTTCGGGGTCCAGGCTTTACTCCGGGGTCCAGGGAAAGCTCCCACAGCCATGCAGCAACTTTGGCCTTGCTGCCTGTAAAAGGCACCAGCCCCTGTTGTGTCCCTGCCCTTTCTATCAGTCTTGGGTGGTTTTTGCCCATCATTAGTTAGGTATCTCCTCTTCAAGTAGTCTTCAGCTGTTTATTTCAGGTGGATGTTCCTCTCTTTATTTTTCATACCAGCCTGGTTCTGGAAGGCGATGTGAGATAAATTCTACTCTGCTGCCATCTTGCCACTCTTGTCAATAACCATTATAATGTGACTAGTTAAAAGACAGACTTTTAGAGTAAATTTTAAAAAAACAAACCCTCTATATGCTGTTTACAAGAATTCCCCTTTGAAATAGATGAATCCTCTATTATAGTTGGAAACAGATCCAGCAGAAAATCAGTAAAGATAAAATTGAACAGACCAGCACCAGGATGTACAATGCATAATTCAGAGATATTGCAGGTTCAATTCTAGACCACCACAATAAAGCAAATAGCACAGTAAAGCAAGTCACATGATTTCTTTTTGGTTTTTCAGTGCATATAAAAGTTACTTTTACAGTATAATGTATTCTGTTAAGATTACACTATAAGCAATAATAAGATAAAATTTTATTTTTAAAATGTCTGTACCTTAATTAAAAAAATACTTATGAAACATGCTAACTATCATCTGAGTCTATTAGAAAAATGATACCAATAGACTTGATCAAAATAAAGTTGCCACAAATGTTCGGTTTGTAAAAAATGCAAAGTCTGCAAAGTGCAATGAAGCAAAACACAGTAAAACAAGTTATGCTTGTAATTGGATCTAAGTGACACTTACAGAATACCTCATCCAACACATTCTCCTCAAGATGCGATGGATCACTCACCAAGACAACCACATTCTGGGCTGCAAAGCACACCTTCACAAATAAATCATAAGACCACAGCCAAATTAAACTAAAAAATAATAACAGAAAGATAACTTGAAAAATGTAAAATATTTGGAGATTAAACAACACAATGAATCAAGAAGACATCTTGCAAAATTTTTAATTTCAAAGTAAATGAAACTAAAAATACAACTTATCAAAATCTGTAGGATAGAGTAAAAACAGTATTTAAAGGGAATTTTACAGCATACTGAATGCATATATTATAATAGAGGAAATATCTAAAATAAATACTCTAAGCTTCTACTTTAGGAAACTGAGAGAGAGAGAGAGAGAGAGAGAGAGAGAGAGAGAAGGGGAGATAATTACATCCAAAGTAATCAGAAGAAAATTAGAGCAGAAATCAACAAAATGGAAAACACTGTGTAAGTATCCTTGCAAGAGAGGGGGAAAAGGAATTCTGAGAGACAAACCAAGGAGACACACAGAGGGGAAGGCATTACGCAGAAAGATGCAGCCACAAGCCAGCAGAGGCTGAAAGAGGCAAGGAACAGATTCTCCCCCAGAGGCTCTAGAGGGAATGTGTCCCTCCTGACACCTTGATTTCGGACTTGGGGCCCCCAGAGCTGTGGGAGAATAAATTTCTGTTGCTTTAAGCTACAGTCTTTGTGGTAATTTATTACAGCAGCCACAGAAAACTAACATAATATTGAAAAAACTAGTTTCTTGAGCAAAATCCCCAAAGAAAACACCAGTTAGCCAAATATCAGCTAATGACATCAAGATATAGGTCATCATTTAAGCTGAATTGTCAGCCTAAATGACAAATACTGGCTCTGTCAGGATATTCCAGAAATTCTAAGTACTTTTCTCGTAATGAGCTGTTTTGTTTTGTTTTTTTTAATTGAGAAGCTCTGATGAATGAGTATGCTTTTAAAAAAAATGTGTATTGATTATATTAAACTGGCTCTTGGAAATTCCATCTACTTGTTTGAATCCAAACTATACACACTGTTTATAATAGGCTTGAATATGAACAAAAGGAGGGTGAATTTATGGTAGAGCTACACAGTTGCGAAGGTATTGTCAGCTAACTCAGATAGATTGACTTGCATAGTTCTTGTTTTGCAGTTCTGCATTAATATATTTGTACCTGATCCTTGTACTACGAATTCACCTATCTGGACACTCTTTGTCAGAGGAGAACATCAGAAAACTCTGTACCCTTTCCTTCCTCCATTGTCAAAAGTACCAAATTCAGAGCCATAGTCAGGTTACTCAGTTGGTTAGAGATTCTTAATGATAAGCATCTTCCTGATAACCAAGCGTGTGAGTTTGATCTCCTCTCTCCCTCTAAAATCAATCCATTAAAAAAAAACTTTTATACCTAAAATTTCCAAATCTTATCATTTTGTTCTGATTGAAATTTTCTCACATTTCAAGGTCTGGCTCAAAGTTACAGATATTCTGAAATTCACATTGTTTTCACTGCTTCTTAGTTCATGTTAATGAGATTTTTTTTAGAAGAGAGTTAATCTTGTCTTCAAGTATATTTATATAATGTTTATCTATTTATCTTTTCCACCAATGTCATAATTTTGAAACCTGCAATTTTGATTCTATAGAAGAATAACCTGGAAAATTTTGTTGGCAGGTCATGCCTCTGTATCTGCTCCTGTCCTTGAAATTTTGATTCAGTAGGTGGCTAATGAGAATGAGCTCCTCAAGTAGCCCTGAAACTCCTCCTTTTCCGCTCTGTTACCTTCAACTTTATTTGCCTAGCATATAAACATTTTGCCGGAATCAAAATAGGCATTCAATAAATGCCTATGATATTGAATTAGCCCACACTGATGAATTTTATACTGTACACTGATTTTTATGCTAACAGACACTAAGGAAAGAAAATGTAAGGCCTGTGAACCTAGAGAATGTAGATTTTAAATTAGTTCTTATATTTTTGAGGTTACAGGGCCCTTTGGAAATCATATCAAAGCTATAAATTCATATATTTAGATAAGCATATCCACAAAGTTTGCATATAAATGCAGCGGATTCATAGTGTTTTGAAAACCATCCTTGAACCCTCTAGGGATCCAAAGTCCTCCAGATAGAAGCTCTGGGTGAAAGTGTAATGTATAACATAGCATTATGTGGAGGGCACAGCAAATGTCCCCTTAAGTGTTCAATCCTTTAATTAATGAACTATCTTGTGAATGTTAAATAAAATATGCACTAATTTCCAGAGTTGCCAGCAGCTATCCCTAGAATTTAAGTTGAAATCAAAAAGGATACATGTGTTTTCCTATAACCAGCACTTTGGTACCTCTGCTTGTGACAAATTATAGAGTGAATAAATTTATAAAAACAATACAAAAGGAAAATGACACAAGAAAAAAATCAGAAAAAATAAATGTCATTTCTTTGGGAAAAACAAACCAAAAATGTCCAGTCTTTTCATCCTGAAAATGTAAATCCTCAATTATCCTCCTGTCACTGCCCCAAGTTCCCAAGGAAAATAAAGACAATCATCAGGCAAAATTATTTTGTTTATTTAAAGAGATATTTTCCTCAGACAATATATTAGAATTTCTTGGTTAATTAGACAAAGCCCCATAGAGCTATCAAGGTTTGGGCCCAAAAAAGAATGAGCCTAGAAGTAAAATCAAAAGCCAGCTCTTTGGCACATTGTTCCCCTTAGGCCACACCCAGTTCTCAGTTCTCTGATCTAAACTTAGCGTCTTAATGTTGAATACAATTCTAGAGTAAAGGGGTGGGAAAGAGGAGGCCTCACCCAAAGGCTTGTTTGTACCTGTAAGACTAAGCTACTTTTCATGCCTCCTTGCCTTGGAAGGGCTAAGATTCCCATTGGCTCTCTAAGTACTTCCTTCTAAGCTAAAAGACTGTGAAGGCTTTTAATACCCACCTGTGGGGAAGAAAGAGAAGACACCATAAATTCCAAAAGGTTCCAAAAAGGAACACTCAGCCCACAGGCTCGGAACACTGACTGACCCTTCCCTACGTCACATGACTCCAGCACAGCTAAATGGTTCAGTAATGACCCTGAAGTTTGTACTCAGGAGAGGGGATGATTGAGGAACCTTAAACCTAATGATTGCCAAGCATCTACCAGTACAATTGACCCGAAGAGAACAGGAACTGAAATCCCAGATATTAGGATAACCAGCCCAGTACATTTTTCTATCCCCCACAGACTTTAGTTTTAACCATTTTTTTTCATTACAAGAGACGAAGTACATTATCATCATGGGACTTATAACCATCCCAGAAAAAAACTTTATCTTCAGCGAGATGTTCCTTAGCACTATAACTCAGGAATCTCCAGCCCCCAGGCTGGACTGATACCAGTGGCACGTGGCCTGTAAGGAAACAGGCCCCACAGCAGGAGGTGAGCGGCCAGCAAGCAAACAAAGCTTCACTCACATTACTGCCTGACAGGAGCTCCACCTCTGTACCCTGACCCCCACCCCTCCAACCTCCCACCCCATCCATGGAAAAATTGTCTTCCATGAAACAATTCCCTGGTGCCAAAGATGTTGGGGACCAATGCTATAACTAATTCCTTTGTACCTCGCAGATCATATGTATTCACTTTGAAATAGCACTTATTTAACCTTGTATTCTTCCACCAATTAGAAGCAAACTACTACAGGGCAGCATTTATATCTGATTCACCTTAGAATATTTAGTACTGTACTTTGCACTTATAGAAATTGAATTAAAGACTGTTGAGTTGAAGTACACACACAAGACTAGAAAACCTCAACCAAAACAAAATATTTCCTGTTATTTCACAAACCCAACTAATTGGTTTAACTGCTTCATTTTTAAATGACTACTATGGCAATGTATTTATAAATCTAAGCCATATACAGGTTGAAAACTACTTTCCAAAGCAGGTAAAACATTACAGATTATATGTTGCTCAAATATTAAATATTTGAAATCCTAATTTCACACTCAGTTTTTCTGTTTCCCTTAAGAGCATTAGGTGAAATACATATACTCTCAAGGTCAGTAGTAAAGAGGGACAAAAAGCAGACAACAAAACCAGCCTCTGACCCTGCAGAGAACATCGCAGCCAGAACACAGAAATTTTTCATAGTCTTTGGATACCAGTTCACTTTTTAACACAAGCATGCCCTTGGCAGAAAAAACAAACGCCAAAAGTGCACGGAGTAAAATACAACGCCTCCGTCGTTCTCCAACACCATTCCCCAGGAGAAAACACACAAAACAAAACAAAACTGTTTGCTCGTGATCTTCTCTGGTTCTCCTATACGAGGTATTCCTACCTAGCACACAAAAAACAACCTGGGAAGTAATCCTGACACTTCTGCCCCAGCCTCAGTCAGAGGCAAGATTTATCTGGAAATCTCCAATCCACTTTCCAACATAATCTCACAGTAAACCAAGGATCAGTCATGGCCAGCCATTCAACATTGAACAAATCACTATTATGGGTATTATAAATTAGCCCCTGTGCTGAGGAAATTTGCATCAGTCATTGTACAGTTATCCATTGAATTTCCTCTATATTCACTGAATGAAATATGTGTGCAAAAAAAAAAAAACAAAAAAAAACCCACAATAAATTGATTCAAGAAAGTTTTCTGTTTATCGAGTGGTCTGCTTCCCAGACACTATGTCTGTGTGTTGGGAACCCCCTATGCCCACCTTTTCTGTAACCTACATAAACATGATTTCCTGGTAGTGATACCTATCAAATCCCTCTTCTGCCTGCCTGAACAGCTCTCACAAAACAATTCCAATATTCAAACTACACGACTGATGCTCTTTCTCATAAACGCAATGGATTATCCAAAGGATGCATGGCTAAGGAGGTTGTCGAGTAAGGTAGCCTTCTGAGTCTGCCTTCATGGACCATGACCCCTACAAGCTGTTTGCCTATCACAGGAGCAAGTTTGTCTTTCACAGGTTTGCCAAGTCCTATGTTTTCTACTTAAGCAGTATAGGGGGTTTGAAGAAATGAAGTGTGGTTTCCATCCTGCTGTCCGTAAGGGCAAAACTGCTGCAATCACTTCAAGTGGCCCAGGGATATTTTCTGTGACAGGTGATTTCATTCCCGTGCTTCACCATGAATCTGAAAGAGCTTGGTTTCCCCACTGAGACCTTCCAACCAACTCCAGCCTTGACAGATAAACAACATTACTTTAGCAAGGCTATCAGTGATCCCTGTGTCTTTCTTTAATGGGTATCTAAACAAGGCAATGTGACGGGCTTGCTGAGCCACTTAAACACCTCCTTATATGGTGACGAAATATTAGTACCCATTTGAAAACCACTCCAGTGCCCATAAAGGCTGCTGTATAAATCAGCGTTGTTAATCTCACTTGGTCGCTGACCGTGGTGTGGCATCGCCAAGGTAAATACGTTGAATAAAAGGAATGACCAACAACATTCTCTGGATTCAGGTAACCTTTGGCATTTTTTTTTTCACTTTTCCTCTGCCCTGATTTAAAATTTAAATGACTAGAAGTAAGAGAATGGACACTTGTCACCAGGTGCCACTTGCCATATTCCAAGAGCCCATCTGCTCCATTAAATAGTCTGATCGGCTACTTCATACAAATGCTCCAGGAATAGCTTCTATATTGATCTGAGTTACCTCTAATTTGTTAAGTCAGTTTTCACTGGCAGCCATCCTTGTGAATATATCGGTAATTGATATGTCACAGTAATTTTCCTCAGCTTCCAGGACCCGCACGTGGACCTTTTTCCCAAGGCCATCAGACTAAGACCTATCTATTTAATTCCAAATCTCATTAGAACATGGCATCTTGGAGCCAATGCAAAACAGGAGAAGGAAACAAGCAGACATCTGTGCATTTGATGCAGACCAGGCAGAACTGTTCTTCAGCAAGCTTTGCAGCCCAGGGAACAACCATCACTATCAACAGAATGAGAGGTGCCAAAAAGAAAGAACCTTAATTAGTTATCTGATTTTCTAGAGTGGATTCGAGAATTCACTCCTGCCTTATCCAGTCCCTATGAGATCTGTTCCCCGGCTCTTTCTACTGTCAGTACACTCAAATGACACATGCCATTTTTCAGTTCTGACAGCATACGGACACCAAGGCGTCCTGTGCCCAGTCTGCTGGTAGGTCAGAGAAGACTTAGGCTTCTGGGGCCCTGGGGATTCCAATCAGTACTAAAACCTCTCTTAACTGAGGTCCCTATAGATATTACTAATGCACTTTCTGATTAGTAATTTCAGGCGTGTCTTAGTCTTTCTTCTCCCTCTCAGGCACATAAAAAATATTGGAGAAAGCTATGCTGTTTAACAGTAAGTTCCAATGCTTCTGCTCCCATTATAGGATCTTTTTTTATATGTAAAATCACACTGTAAAATTGAGAGGAGTGTCTTCTTTCAGGAGCTCTTAATTTTTTCTCTCTTCTGTTTTTTGGGGCCTCTGGTTCTACCTAATCCATTCATTGAGAACCACCGCAGGCCTGTCTCTGACAGGTCACTCTCCATTCTCTACTCAGTGACAGAGTAACCTTTACTTGAAGAAGAGAAAATTATGAACATAGGCATTAACATCAAGATCTATAATTAAGCTGGTGAGGAAACTTCTCTTCAGACCTTCAGATCACTTCCACTTGTTTTATACAAATACAGCCCTGACATTTTAGTTTCATCTTCACCTCGCCCTTGGACTTTGACAAGATATTATTATCATGTTTTAAACAGCCAGTCAAAGCATCTCCCCTTACACATGTGTGAGCTAGGGGGAAAATCACTCTTTGAAAAAGTTGGATGGCTTAGGTACAAGAAAAAAGGAACACTTATTTTTCTGCCCGCTCACTAAATTGTTTTGTGGACTCCTTCTTCTCCAGCCAAAGCTTGGGAATATCAACTAGAACTCTGAACTTTCTTTTCTTTCTTTCTTTCTTTCTTTTGATTTTTTTTATTTATTTTTAGAGAGAGGAGAATGTATGGAGAAAGAGAGAGAGAGAAACATCCATATGAGAGAGAAACATCAACTGGTTGATTCTTGCATGACCCCAACCAGGGACCTGTCCTGAAACCCAGGCATGTGTCCTGACTGAGAATCAAACCAGCAACCTTTCACTTTGCAGGATGATGCCCAACCCACTGAGCCTCACTGGTAAGGACCAGCCCTTCCTTCCTTCCTTCCTTCCTTCCTTCCTTCCTTCCTTCCTCCCTTCCTTCCCTCCTTCCTTCCTTCCAGTAAACCATCAAACTAAATTAATTATAATTCTTGGTCTAGTATGTCTTCATGGATGTGTCTTTTTATTGTTAATTGCATGCAGTCATTTATATTAATAATATAGTAAATCTCCACAATCCATCCAATCACAGAACTAAAACATTGCCAACGACTTACTTCTAGCCCTACCCCACCCCCACCCTGCATTCCCACCCTAAATTAGCACAATCCTCCATTGTATGCCTCTTAATTTTTTGTCTTTTATAGCTTATCGCCCAATGTACTTTCAAATATTAAAATATATTGTTTAGTTTTACTTTCTTTTGCCTTATGAGAAAAGATACTGTATGTAGTCTTTCAGAACTTGATTTTTCACCTTCAATATTATATAACCACAAATCATCTTTATTATTGAACATATCTATATTTTATTCATTTTCACCACTATATGACATTTCATTCAATGAGACATACCACAATCTATTTTTACATTCTTCTCTCAATGAGAATGTGTGTTATTTGCACTGCTCTGCTGTTCAGGGACAATGCTGCTATGAATATTATACCTGTCACCTAGTTCACATGTGCTGATGTATATATACATATATTAGACAATAAAAAGGGTTTGGGGCACTCCCATGAAACATGAAGGAATCTTGTCCAGTAAAAATTATAAAATTCTAAAACATCTGATTTTACCTATATCCACTCCTTCAGCTGAGTACATTTGGGGGTCTGGAAGCCTGCAGTGAGGAAGGGTACTGGGTGAGCTTTGTCAGTATTTCTTGTTCTACTTTCTTACCTACTTGCTGGAGGCAGCTTCAGAACCTGAAGAGAGAGAGAACAAAGAAAGATGAGCATAATCTTACGATGTTGGTATGGCTGTAATCAATATGATTACCTTGGCACTGGCTTGGTGTCATAGTTGGTCAAAGCGTCATTCCAATATGCCAAGGTTGCAGGTTCTACCTCCAGGAAGCGCACATACAAGAATCAACCAATGAATGCATAAATAAGTAGAACAACAAATCTCTCTCTCTCTCTCCCTCTCTCCTTCCCTGCTTTTCACCCTCCCTTACTCTCCTCTAAAATCAATCAATAAACATTTTTTTAAGGTATGATTACCTTGGTTTTATTTTTTGTTTTTTACTTTTTCTTTTGAAAAGTCTCATATGGAGCTTCCATGGTTTTCTCCCAGATTCCTCTGCTGGAGAATGCATTCCTTAGTACTTACTGCTGGGCCTCTTATGAGCCCCTCTTCTCAGCCCAGAGGCTTCTCGCCAGTTCCCCTCTGCCTCTGTTAATCACTTTGACAAGATCCCTTTTTTTTAATTCTTTTTTCATTCTATTACAGTTGTGTCAATTCCCCCCACCTTCGCTCTCCTCCATCCAGCTCACCTCCCACTCCCACAGTCAATCCCCACACCATTGTCCATGTCCATGGGTCATTCATACATGTTCTTAGACTAATGCTTTCCCCTTCTTTCCACCATTCTCCCTTTTCCCCCTTTCCTCTGGCAGCTGTCAGTCTGTTCCCTGTTTCCATGTCTCTGGTTCTGTTTTGCTTGTTTGTTTTGTTCATCAGATTCTTCTTATAAGTGAGATCATATGGTATCTATTTTTCACCAACTGGCTTATTTCACTTAGCATAATAGTCTCCAGTTCCATCCATGCTGTTGCAAAGGGTAGGAATGCCTTCTTTTTTCTTCCTGCTGCGTAGTATTCCATTGTGTAAACCTCAGGTCACTTCCAGGTTCAGCCTCTGGAGCTCATGCATCTTGGCTTTTCTGTTGATGGGAATGTAGCAGCATGCTCTCAGAGCAGTTACTTTCCTCTCTGTCCCTCCCCAGGCCCACAGGACTTACCTGTGGCCTCTCCTAGCAGAATTGAAAAACAGTTCCCATGTGCTCCAAATTTGATGGATTCATATAAAGCTCTGGAAAATGTTTTATTGATGCCCCCTTCACTTAGCTGAATATAAGGAGCCATTACCTTACCCTGCTACCATGAAAGAAGAGGAAAACAGCCTCAATACTCTAACAGTTCTTTTAATGGAAAGTCTCACTCCCAGATCTAATGGAAATCTCTCACATAGACTGGAAGTGGGTGTGTGGCTTATTCACAGACAGAGCTGATTTTACCATCTTTTGGCCTGTCCATAGATATTCTAGCCCTTATTCTAAGATATGGGGGTATGTGGCACCTGATCTATTATTCTTAGGCATTGAAGTCTACTGAAATTGCAAGACCTATAAGAGTCTCACTTGAATATATCCTGTAACCTTGCAACCTAAAAGGCTTTCAGCAAACTAAGGAGTATGAATTCTGGTTTGACTTCTTTCATATCCATTAAGGGGGAAGAAGTCTTAAGTAAGACTTCGAGCATCAATTAAAGGGGTTCATGGTCCTTGTTTAGTAGGTGAGAATCACTCAGGAAGAGAGTGATTTTGTCTGGGTCAGCAGAGGACTCAGAAGTCAACTACATGTGGAGAATTGACAGTTAAGAAAGAAGGCAGGTTATCAAGGATCCTAATATCACACCAATCAGGGAAGCACTGAAAGGTCTGCAGATAAAGAAGCGGATAAAGAATTCCAGGATCTGGTACCAAGTAGGAGAGAAGGAATAGGAATGTAAGAAGAAAATCAAGAAGTGAGAGCTACCTGGAGCAAGCACTGATGTCTACGTCCACTTTTGCATATCTCTAAGGTTAAAAAAACGGACAGAGAGCAGATAGTGCTTACTTAGTAACCCAGTTAAAGTAACTGGCTTCTTCTCATGTGTTTAAATCTCCACTTTATTCAGTTCCAATAAATATGGTTTGCCCTCTAAGCTTGAGTTTCTGTCTTTGCTGAGTGGTCTTCCCAGTAACCTCATGTGCTCAAGGAAAGCCTCCCTTGACCATCTCAGTCTCCCCAGGCACTCAGGTCCATGGGAAATTGTGTCCATGTAGCTATACTCTGCCTGAGGCCCACCATTTTCCTCCATTGCACATTTCTAAAGTTGATATGTTTTCTACTTTTCTGATCATCCTATTGTTTACTTACCCTCAATTCTGGATCTCCTTGGTCATCAAATTCCAGTCGTCCAATATAAGCCATCCTGCCACTACATGACATCATAAAGTATGAATTCAACTTTTATTAACATACTTATTCATTTCTTAATTCCACAAATATTTATTGACCACATATTGTGTGCCAGGCACTGTTCTAGGTACTGGAAATGCATTAGTGGACAAAAGCAAAATCCCATTCTCATGAAGATTGCATTCAACTAGGAGATACAGCTAACACAAAACACATAAATATGTAATATTACTGAGACTGTTAAATACCATGAAGAAACATAAAGGAGATGGGGGAAAGGAAGTCTTGGAGAGGTCCATCATGGTGGGAAAATAGCACGCATCTCTAATAGGACATATATGTGCAAAAGCCATTTCCTGCTCTAACCCTATCTCCCTTTGACTCCCTCACTTCCTTTCAAAGTGCCCTCTCAAATCCATGGTCCATCATCAACAAAATCTGTTTCATCTCTAAGTGTTTCCTTCACCTCTTGTCCTAACTGAAACCTGGATCTGCCCTGTGGACCTTCCATCCCCAACAATCCCCAGATCGTGTCTATTTTTTTTCATAGTTTCCTACCACAAAGCCAGGACGTGGCTCCTAGTTCTTCTTTGCCATTTGCAAATCAAGGCCTGGCACATTGTAGGAACTCTGTAAAAACTGTTTTTGGACATGAGATTTCCTTAAACTCTTTCCCTTCAGGTCAGAAGAAGGGATCTGAAGGATATGAACCAGCCCCTTGGTTACAACTAATTGGATTGAGTCATGTACCTTTCTGAGGCAGCACAATTGGATTTCTCTCTGGAACTTTAGGAGATGCACACACTTGCAATGTGGAGCAAAGCTGGAAGGTCATGCAGACCTTTGGGTTGTGGCGATTGCTATTTGGAGGCAGTTTGTGAGAGCAGATGGATGAGCAGAGAGATGCTCTGTGGAGAAAAAATGAGGCAGAAGCAAATTAGAGACAAGAGACTATGAAGTAAGAAAGAGAGGGAAAGTAAAGGCTTGATGGCTGTTTTACAGAAGGATTGCAGTTCAGTTCCTTGAATCTTGGGATTTTCATATCCTGAAAACATAATGATGCCATTTCATCCTTTTGTTTTTCCATTCTTGGATGGTTTTTGTTCTTTGTAACTGAACTGCTTCTGCTTGTGTGTTGACTCTTCACACCAGCATTTATAGCAGCTTTATATTAACTAAATAGAAGGTTTCAGTTTTCCCAAACTCAGCATAATCTTGTAGCAATAATATTATCTGTGGCACCTAAGCTGTAAGTTGTTACCCTCATTTTTCTCTAGAGAACATGCCCTTTCTTATATGAGTCAGCAAACTCTGTTTGTAAAAGGCCAGATAGTAAAATTTTTAATTAAGTCTTTGTGAGCCATTTTGTCTGTTCTAACTCAATTCTTCTATTGCAGCATAAAAGCATCTATAAATAATGGGTAAACAAATGGAATCAGTTGTATTCCGATAAAACTTTATTTACAGACATTGAAATTTAATTTCATATAATGTTCATGTGTGATAAAGCATTATTCTTTATTTACTTTCAACCACTTAAAATGTAAAAAAAAAAAAGGAAACATTTTTAGCTCACAGGTGTTACAGAAACAAATGGCAGTTTGGCCTTGGATTACGAGCTATAGTTTGCCAACCTCTGTAATCTATGGAACATGCAAACCAGATTATTGCAATCAACTTTTACCTTCTTCTAATTACAACTGCATAGGCCATCCTTTTGTTTCCTCCTAAACATTTTGGAATAACTTTGAGAAATATTTAGAAGGCAACATAGTATTATGGATAGGATACTTGGAGTCAGGCTACCTGAGTTCAGGGGCTGACTCTGCTATTAATTAGCTGTATGATCTAGGGAAAAGTAGTTAACTTCTCTAATATCTTTAATTTCTTCATCAGTAAACTGGGGACAATAATACCCACCCTACAGGATCATTGTGAAGTTTAAATGTAATAATGTTGGTAGAGTCCCTGCAATATTCACCAAGCACCAATAATTATAAGTTGCTAATACACATGTTAAACATTCTACATTTTTTCCTCACTGACTTTTTTTAACATTCTTATTTATTTGCTAATTCTAGTGTATCCTTCCCAGAAACATTGTTATATAGCATATGAATAGAAAGCAGAAAGTGCTTCATAGTCAAGTCAGATTGGACACTTCTGGACTAAATAGCATTAAATCATACCCTTCCCTCTGTTTTTGGTTTTTGGAGAAAAATGTCAGAATTTCTCAGTTAACTAAATGATACTTATTTTGAACCAACAAAAGGAGAATATAATACCAATTGTTCCCAAACTTATTTTAGACGTGGAAACCTAAACTTGAGGATCTCAAAACTTACTTTGGGAAATGCTGCCTCAATGGTTCATGAACAATGGTCATCACTTTAATAGTAAATCACCTGCTATGAAATGGGCAAACACATTGAATTTTCAAAAAAATTCACGGAAGCCTAACGCAGCCTCTCATAACAACACCAGCTGGTACACTGATACAGATGGGTTCCTAGAACACTCACTTTGTGGGGGAAGCCTGCACTATAAGAGGCCCACCCTCCAGAAGACAATTCCATATTTGGGTGGTCCCCCCTCATATATACACTAAATAATTGAAAATCATTCTCTTTTGAGTCCCTTAATAGAAAAGTCTCAAAAAATTTCCTTTTTGTCCTGGTATGTTATGAGAGTTCCCAACATGTAAAATGGCTCGATTTGTTGACCTAATAAAGTAAGCCTGAGTAGGGAGTACCTCTGTCACCCATTCCTAAGGCTCATCAATTTTTATTTTAAAAGCTTAGAGATGAAAAATAAAAAGAGCTGCGCAGCTCTGACTGGTATGGATCAGTTGGTTGGGTGTTGTCCCACAAGGAGAAAGGTCTCCAGTTCAATTCCTGGTCAGGGCACATACACCTAGGTTGTAGTTTGGGACCCCGGTCAGGGCACATACAAGAGAAAATGGATGAATGTTGCTTTCTAGCATCAGTGTTTTTCAGTCTCTATTTTTCCCTCTTTTCCTGTTTCTCTAAAAAGTAAACAAATAAAACCTTTTTAAAAAAGAAAGCTTTGCAGTCTAGCTAACTAAGAAATACAGAAATTCTGAATAATTAAATAAGCATAACTAAGGTACCTAAGATCACTGAAAATAAATACTTAAACGTAAATTAAGAAATGTTAATTGTGGAATTTAAGATTTCTAAAATATCTCTAATTACATAGAGTACAGGACATTCAATGCCTACTTGATGAGGCAGTAACAGATGTGGAAGACATTCTGGGCTTTACCGGGAAGCATCCAGGTCATTCGATAATCACAGTTGACCAGTTAGAGAAGACAGGAAGCCAAGGCTCTGCGCCTGAGACTTAGGGACAAAAACACAATCAACAGTAACAAAACAATGATCTTTGATGGAATAATCATTCATTTAATAAACTTAATACAGGAATGTGGCAAACTCAGTCTTGACTGGGATGTGTGACGAGGGGGACTTCTGTGTTTGTGGACCAAACATTCATGTGCTTGCTGGTCCTGCTCAACTTCTGATGAGGAACCACATTATGGATCTGGGAAATTCATTTATTTTATAGCTGGTCTCTGTCCAGTAGACATTGTCTAGCCCATATGTCCAAGATACGAGGATTATAAGTGCTCACAGTAGGATTAGTTTAGGATTTGATAAGATTTTTTTTTTCCATTGGAGTCAAACTGATTTGGGATATCTAATTTGTTTTCTCTCCTTATTCTCTATGAAGTTAAATTTACGTGGAATTCAATTTGCTTGGAACTCAGTTTGCTTCAGTGGCATTCTAATAGATTATAATCTTATGGGATTATTTGAACATTAAATCAACCCCTATATAAAAATCCCTTAGCTCAGTTCTGGAAAATTGTAGGTGCCTGATAACTTTTTTGTTTTTTGCTTCTTTAAATCCCATAAAACTTAGGCAGATAAAAACTAATATTGATTTGACCAAATATGGTGGACTTTGGAACCTATGGCTGGCTGAAGTACTTTGGAAGGGCATGTTATAATAGGCCTCTAACAGCAGGCCCATTAGTCCTTAACAGCAGGACTAATTTTATACTTAATCCACATATAGAAGTTGAAAACACCAAATGATTTGCTTCCACTAGCCAGAATTACATTAGGAACTAGGGTTGAGACTCCTGGAGAGAGAAGATATCTTAGAAGGTCAAGGATGCTCAAATTACTAGTATCTTTATATAGTAAGTTAAACACATATGAGTAAAATAGCATTAAAAAAAGTAACCAAATGAGGAAAAACTATTTTTTTGTTTAACTCTTTCACTTGGTGAAAAAATTTGGACTTAAATGTAAGTAACAATGATTTTTATTTATGTTTTGATTGAAAGGCTCAAGATAAAACACTTTCAAAATAATATTTCAAGCAAAGCTATGCAGAGATTCTCTATAAAATAAAGCTGTGCATTTTGGGATAAAAAGCTTAGTTCTGAGCAGTGGAGGATGGCTTGTCAAGGAGCTGAAAGACAGTTCTGGCTAACTGGAAATAGACCAGATCAATGAAATGATCAGCATCATTAGCACTGAGACCATCAGGTCAACGTTTCAGAAGGCGCTACTCAATCCAGATTCTATTTCTGGAATCTTCCTTTCCACAAAATGTCCCCAAAGGTGAGCCGCTTTATTTCTAGTCACTCACGGATTAAACAAACACAATTTCCTGGGTGAGATGTGGTGTGCTTTACGGGTAACTGCTGCTGTTCTGGAAGAGCTCAGGTGCCTACCAGAAACCTAAAAATAAAATGCGCTGCCAAAAGCTCTTACACTCTATTTCAAGCATTCAATTGCCTTATAGTACCTTTCTCTCACTTCTGTGGTCAAACATTTTAGTTAAATTTGATCGATTTTGTAATTTTGTTTGCATTTGAATTGTGCTCTCATTTCAGTTGGAAGTTTATACCTGGTTCATTGTGCATATATGCTTAAATAATAGTATAACAAAAATAGTAAAACTCTGAATAAAGTAATCTAGCAGAATTTATTTCCTTTAAACGAGTTTCATACACTAGTAAACTTTCAGACATGCTTGTGCTATACTGAAGACCAAGGGCTTTGCTGTGGAGAAAGTCAGGCACAGTTTCAAACCTCAGCTTTACCATTTTCAGGTTTTATAATTTTAGATAAATTAACCTTCCTGAGTCACAGTTTACTCACCAATTAAACATGAATGATGACAATAGTATCTACTTCAAAGGACTTCTGTGGAAAATAAAGATTTATTACATATAAAATGATTACTCCATAGTAAGCACACAATAAAAATAAATGTTATTCTTATTTTTCTTTTATTGTTTTATTCTTACCAGACAAGATAATAACAAATAAAACTTATTCAAGAAATAATGGAGCTCTCACCAAAAAAAAAGCAGTCTTTTCTTTTTAAAAGAAATGTCCAGAGGAGCTGCTATTTAGCTGGTATACCAGTGGTTAACTAATTGAATCACACCAGTAATCAAATTAATAGAAATGAACTGATGATTAAGAGAAAATTTTAGTTACTAATAATAAAATTAAAAACAGCTACTATTTTTGAGCATGTAGTGTGAGCAGGCACCATATTAAAAATTCTAATCTTTTTTATACCTCACAAAGTAAATACATATTATTATTCTTAAATTAGAGAAGAAAAAGATTAGCAAATGGTCTACTTCTCCTTTAAAAGTGAATCAGTTGGATATCCAGTTGCTGCTACAATAAGAAAAAATCTTGAAATTTGTCATTCCCCTACTTACAAAAAGGAAAAGCTGAAGAAACTGAAATGAATGAATTTTCTTGGAAACTTTAGGGGACTGAGGTCACAGGGCAAACCTCCATCCCTGAATCTGGAGACAGGCAGACATAGAGACCCAGAGACGAAGTACGTGTACCTGCCGCAGAAGTCCCTAGAGCCGTAAACTGGTAGGAACACTTTAACGGTCATTTTAATAAATTACTGGAGCCTGAGTATGCACTAACTTGAAAATAAGAAACTTCTGGGCACCACAGTCTTAGTGGGGCCCCCACACTTTCGTGGATTTTACCACCAAGAGCCCCACTGATATTGTTAAGAGCCAAGAAATATCCCCTAAGGCTCTGGCAGGGACAAGGGACAAGTAACCACTGAGAAATACTACATGAGGAGGATTCTCCACAACAAAGGCCTACTCTCCAGGACAGAAGGCATTACCAGAACCACATCCCACCTAGAGGGAAGGGCACTTATCCATGGGCCTCTAGCCTTCCTATCTCTCCTAAGGAGGGGGAGTCATGAAACCCTTGTGCAGGTCACAGCCCAGGAACACAGGCTAAAGCGTTGAGACTTAACTGTAAGGTTCTATAACGCTTCTCTTCTCCCATACCTTAGCACCACACTAATGGCTCCAGTATACCGTATTTTTCAGACTATGAGATGCACCAGACCGTAAGACACACCAAGGTTTTAGAGGATGAAAATAGGAAAAAAAAATTTTGAAGCAAAAAATGTGGTCCTGCTCCTGCCTCTTGTGACCCGGTTCCACCGCTGCCCCCTGCCCTCAGCTAGCCAGGTAAGCTACATTCGGACTGTAAGACACACCCCCATTTTCCTCTCAAATTTGGGGGGAAAGTTTGTCTTATAGTCTGAAAAATACAGTAATAACAGTGGATTACAGCCAAACGATATACAAGATGCAGATTCTATCTTACACAGAGTTCTTAGGGCAGCCAGAGGTCAAAAGGACAGAAAAAAAAAAGACACTAAAGAAATTCGAACTCTCTGGCACCTGCACCTATACCAAACATGAAACACAGCCCAACTCTTAGACATATTCACAAAACCTCACACAAAAACCTATTTATCTCTGTTCCTGTTACTCAATAAAATATGTCTGGCTTTAAACAGAAAATAATAAGTCCTACTAAAATGCAAGAATAATCACAACCTGAAGAAACAGAGTAAGCATAACTATGAGAAAAAGGTGATACAAATTTTTAAATCACAACACAGTAAACTTAAAGTAGCTACAATTAATAAAAGAAGGGATCTAATAGAAAGAGTAGACAATATGCAAGAATGATGGGTAATATAAACAGAGAGAGAGGGACTCTGAGAAAGAATCAAAAGAAAATGATAGAAATAAAAAACAGTGTAATAGAAATGAAGAATGTTTTTGATAGTCCCTTTGGTAAACTGGATATGGCCAAGAAAAGAATCTGTAACATTAGCACAAGTCACTAAAAACTTTCAAAACTAAAATAAAATAAAAAGAATAGGAATACAGAACACTCAAAAACTGATAAATTTCAAAAAGTATAACACATTTTGTAATACCAGAAGAAGAAATAGATAACAGAGCAGAGGAACTCTTTTAATTAAAAATCACCAAGAATTTTTCAAAATTAATGACAGACACCAAGCCACAGTTCCAGAAGGTTCAGATAACATCAGATAGGTTAAATACAAAAAAACTACACCAAAACATATTATTTCAAACTGCAAAAAACAAAGTTAAAGACAAAGAGAAAATCTTAAAAAGAGCCAGAGATGGGGGATACACCATAACAATAGAAGAATAAGAATCAGAATTTCAGTGGACTTATCAGAAACCATGCAAGCAAAAAAAATACTGAATATTTTAAACGCTGAAAGAAAAATCAGTATTTAAAAATTCAATATTCAGTGAAATTATCCTTGACAAATGAAATAGAAATAAAAACTTTCTCAGACAAACAAAAACTGAGGAAATTAACCACAAGAAAGCAGGCCCTGCAAGTTGTATTAAAACAGATTCTTCAGAAAGAAGGATAATTATATAGGGCAGAATGAAGATATATTCATTTTTTAACATTTCTATTATTCTTAATTGATCTAAAAGGTAACGGTTTAAATTAATAATAGCAATAATTTATTGGGTGGTTATAGCACATGGATATGTGGAATGAATGGCAGCAATGTGATAAGAAACTAGATGGAGGAATTGGGAATTCCCTCTTATAAGGCACCCACACGACTCTTGAAGTGATGTAGTGTTATTTGAAAGTGAATTTATTTCAGTTGTAAATAAATATGGTGAACTCTAGGACAACCACAAAATTAGTCTTTGAAAGAATTGGAATTGATATGCTAAAAAAGAAGATAAAATAGAATTATATAAGATGCTCAATTAAAACTAGAAAAGACAGGAAAAGTGGGGTGGAGGGTGGGAACCAAAGAACAAACGCGACATTTAAGAAACAGTTACAAATATGCTAAATGTTAGTGCAACTATATGAAAAATCATTTTAAATTTGAATGATTTAAGTATATCAACTAAAAGATAAACTGTCAGAGTGGATAAAAATGACTTAATCACTTTGGGTAAATACAACCTTCTTATTCAAAATGAGTAAATTAAATGGAATATCAACTTTAACAGGTGCATATTTTCATTTTAAAAATACCCTTTAGGTAGAAACATTTTCATAAACTTGCAGTATATTTTATTTATAACATATGAGACTTGAGTGGGTAGAAGCACTTAAGGCAGATGGAATAAAATGTATCAAGACCAGGGTTAAAACTGAGCTTGGCTTGTTAGAAAACGTAAACGAAGTCCAGAGGATGAAAGGTTGAGTTTCTGGGGAGCTGGGCTGAGAGGCAGAGCTGGAGAAATAGGCAGAGATCACAGCTATCACAGACAGAGCCGCACCTTGTGAAAACCAACTGAACTTCATACCAAGTTCAGCAGGAAGCCACTACCAGTTTAGTGGAAGAGTGAGAAGTTGTTTAGATGTGCGTTTTAACAGTCACTTTAGCTCATCAGTAGGATGGATGAAATCAGCAACACAAGTGAAGACATTCACATGGAAACTTACTGGAGACAAGACAGGGTGGGGCTGGAAGCAGGGTGGAGGTACCAAAAGATCTGCACTTGTGGCTGATTGGCATGGGGGTGAATCTAGGCCAGCAGAGCATGAATTATTCTGATTGAGTAGGAGTCCCATTCACCGGTAAAGGAGCAGGCTGAAGTTTTTTCTAATCTTAGGGAATATAAGCAATAAATAAGAAAGAATGGCAGAAAGAACACAAGAGATATTTTATCAAGGTAGAAGTAAAAGCACAAATACTATCACCTAATATTAAAAATACTGTGTACATATGCAAATTTTTTATATCTATAAAATAGTACATACATTATATAGGTAGAAAAACAGATGACTGGTACCTAGACACGTGGAGCGCATCCACACCCTCAAAATAGTGGCTATATCTAATGTGCAGTCGAATAAAGCAATTTCAGTAACCTGAAAGCTCCATGAATATATGGTAATGTTGGCTTCTTCAAAACTACTCTTTCTGAAAGTGAAATGTTTTTATTACAATTGCAAAATGCACAAGTGGGAAACCCCTTTATGATAGGCGAAATAATAAATAGTCATTTACATATCTTCCATCTCACTTCACTTTATAAAAATGTGTGCTGTTAAGTCTTAAGCATGACATGCGTCTTTAACAGCCCACATGGACTTTAATCAGATCTGTTATGGAATCACAACTACAGACTATTTAATATTATAGAGATTCTCATATCCTGAGATTAGAGAGAGCTGATTCAATTGGGAAATAATTAAATTTCTGAAAATGGTTGTATTAATCACTGAAATTATAAAATATTTTAAATCATGTCCTGGACACATGGAACAGGAGAACCTTTAAACAATAAAATTAATTAATAAAATTGAACAAACAAAGCAGATTTTCTGGTGTTTAAATCGATTTTAAATGACAAAATAAGGCAGATGAGAAGATACTGGCAGAACTGTGTCATTGGCTACTCATAGTTAATCAAAAAAATAAACCTATTTGTTCTGAACCATGTGCAATGCCTAAAGGCAGGTTACACATGCCATACAGAAACCCTCTTATCACTGCAAAAGTGACTGGGATTAATTAAAATGTGATTAATCTGTCAATGTTTATCTCTTAATATTTTTCAACTATCATTAGCCCTCATATTCTGGATAGATGCAGCCCATCAAAATAGACTCTTCAATGAATTCAGCTGCCCCACTTTCTTCCAAAAAAGCTGTATTCTAAGAGACGGAGAAGGAGAAAAGGTGTAAAGAAAAAAGGGGGAGTAAGAAGAAGGAAGAGAAGAACAAAAAAGAAAAAGAAAAATGAGGAGGAAGAGGAGAAAGAGGAGGAGTAAAAGAAAAAGAAAGAAATGTGGCAGGAGGAGAAGGTGATGGAGAAGAGTGGAGGAGACGTGGAGGAAGGGGGAGGGAAAGAGGAGATGAGGAAAGAAACAAAAGAGGGGGTGAGGATTCAGAGATTGGGTCGCTTTCCTTTGCGCACTGATGGTTTGTCGGACACTGAAACTTCACCTGGCTGTTATGTCGATCAAGTTTCTCTATTAACTCAGAGAAAATTCTAGATGCCACCCCCGGCTTTCCATAAGATATCATCCTCTCTAGTATCCCTTGCCATTTAAAAACTTTTCTTAGCATTTGTGTGTGTATGTGGGACTTGTTCAAAACTTTATCCGTAGCACTTACATAGAGGAAAAAATACATAGCATATCTGAGATTAGAGAATTAGAAATTTTTAAAAAGTTTTCCAGAATATTTTCAAACTGTGATCGTTATGTGAAATTGAGCTTAATTATTTTTAATCTGAATAGCAACTTGCTTCCTCTCAGTCTTGTCTCTACTGCAGAGATGGACAGTAGACTAATCGTCGTCCACTGCTCGGGAATCAAGCTCCATATGGACATGCAAGCACATGCCCATTGGACACATTTCTGTGTCAATCGCTGTGCTGAGTATTGTAACAAATATAAGGCCATTCTTACCCTGGGGGAAGCCTCAGGGCACAGTTCCAGGGGGGCATTTTCCCTATGTGCCTACGTGCATGACAGCCCCTGTGCTGAGCAGAGCACAGCCTGGTGCAGCTCCTAGGCTCACGACTGTAAACCAAAGTGGTAAGTAATAGAACAGAGTCAGGCTACAACCCGTAGTGGGCAAAAGGGGTTCCACAAAGGACCTAACATGTGAGGGCAGTCCTGGGGGATATATCAAACTCAGCCAAGGAGAGAAGGAGGACAGGTTAATGTAAAAGAAGAGGCAAGCCAGAAGATCTGAAGAGGTAAAACAGCATGAAAAGCTCTGGAATTTCGCGTTAAAGTGCACGTTACTGGCTGCTTTGGAAAAATCAAACTGGCTGCACTAAGATAGAATGGAAATAGAGAGGTGAGTAGCCATTGCACTTGGAAATGGGGCAGAGTCTCCAGGTTGCTCCAATGGCCCACACCACCCACTTTACTTGCTAGTCCCAGCACATTCCCCTCATTTGTAACACCCAGGTGGCCCATAGCAATTTGACTCTCATTCCTGGTTTAACATGTGTTAAAAAGCAAACCACAAGCTCAAAATGGTGGCACTTGGGCTACGAGCCCGTGATACTAAACCTAAATTTAATGCCTGATTTAATTGCATTTTCAGCCCATCCCAGAAACATCTTAACCAACCTATCTGGAATTTTTTTGGTGAAACACCAGTAAGGTAATCTGTCATGTGGGCCGTCTCCATCCACCAAAGGAAGGACAGCAATCTGCACCATGAAACCCTTGCTGCTTCTTCTCACCCAAAATAAGAAGTTCTGGTCTAGGTGAGGAACAAATACCATATGATCTCACCTTTAACTGGAACATAATCAGCAAAAGAAAAAAGCAAACAAAATATAACCAGAGACATTGAAATTAAGAACATTGTAACAATAGCCACAGGGGAGTGGGGTGGGGATAGTGGGGAGAGGGGTCTGTAGGAGCTACTATAAAGGACACAAGGACAAAATCAAGGGGGAGGGTAGAGGTGGGGGAGGGAGGTGGGACTGGCTGGGGTGGGGTGGAGGGATGGGGAGAAAATGCAGACAATTGTAACTGAATAAAAATAAATAAGTAAAATTTTTTAAAAATAAAAAATAAATAAAATTTTTTTTAAAGTTCTGGTCTAAAAATACTTTTTTTTTTCTTTTTCTAATAATTCCCCTGCCACACCCTTCTTCCTATAAAAGCTTTCTATCCCCTTAAAGCATCCTTCCACTTGCTAGATGTGATGCTGCATGATTTATAAATCGCTTCATAAAGTGAACTAGACCTTTAAAGTTGAGCTTTGTTCTTTATCAGATCGGTGGCAGTGTCCAACTGAAGCAACCTTCTGACAGCTTTCAGGTACAGTGAGAGACAATTCACTGAGCCCACGAACCCCATTTTGAGGTCACTGTCTTCTTGTTTCTCATGGCCATTGCTATGTCCCTCTTGGTTTGAGCTCCTTTCTCTTTGGGGTTGAACTGCCAATCTAATCGGCTTTGCAGTCTAGGAATTAGTGGGTCAGGTTGAAGCTGGCGTATGGTTCTGAAACCCAACGTCCCTACTCCTTGCTTCAGTTTGCCATTCCACATTGGAATCCCTTCCCCAATTCCAGTCGGCAATCTTCACGTACTGTGGTTTGCTCATTTAGTTCACACTGGCAATTGCTGGTAGTGTGCACGGGGTCTCTGTTGACCAGTCTGCAGCCTAAACCCCTGTTGGGAACTGCGACACTTTACTCCACAATTCTCCATTTGTTTGGAATTCTTCCCCAGATTCCGGGCTGGGAACAGCTGGGGGCAGCTTCAATTCTCCTTCTGTTTGGAGTCAGTCCACAGCCCTCATTTTTTGAGATCTCCTCTTTCAATCCAGCCCCAGCCCCAGCCCCTAGCTCATTGGTTACTGCTGGTGTCCACAGTTGCATTTCTTCAGTTCCTGTTGGTTTCCGTTAATGTGTACATGAGGCAAAGTCTATTGCTAAAAGCAAATCTCAGAAGCTGAAGAGCTTAGATGGTAGCTTGTCTGTGAGAGAATCAAAGACCTAGCTAAAGAAATTGAATCCTTCGTATCCAAAGAATTGGGTGCAGATCTCCCAGGACACCTGCTTATTTTATGTCTGAGAACTATAGTCTCAGAAGCTGGAGATCCTTAGCAAAATAGCAAACTTTTACAAAAACTTACCAAGAATTGCAATAACCATGACAGGAAACGTTGCAATTATACAGAGGCTTCTAAAATATTTTAAAATTCCAGAGTAGCTTTATTGAAAAATTGGTTGCAAAAAGGCTAATAAAAATTTATAGGGAGCCCTGACAGGCATGGCTCAGTAGGATGGGCATCGTCCTGCAAAATGAAAGGTCGCTGGTTCAATTCCTGGTTGGTGCACAGGCCCAGGTTGCAGGCCAGTTCCCTGTTTGGAGGTGTGCTAAAGGAAACAAATGGATGTTTCTCTCACACACTGGTGCTCATTTCCCTTTCTTTCTCCCTCCTTCCCCCCTCTCTATAAGTAAATAAATAAATAATCTTTTCACAATTAAAGAGATAAGAGGTATCTAAAACAAAAACACAATAAGACTAATGTATAAGACTGACTCAACTTCCATTGCTCCCCTCTATCCTCCTTTACTTGAGTATTGATTGGAGTAATTCTCTTTCTGAACTGCTTCTCCACAATGAAGAGAAAATTCCCTTATTACCATTTAAAATAAAACAACCTGAGGTTGTAGCTGACCTCCCTCAGCTGTTCTTCATGCCTTGGTCAAAGACTGAAATAAGGGCTAAAGAATTTTCTAAAGCTAGAAAGGAAACCCAAAAGTTTTTGAAAAATTAGAGCTATTGTTTGGGCCTATGACCCTGGGCTGCCAGACCTTTACCAGCTTGCACACATGTGGAAGGACCTGGGGACGCCCAAAAAATGAATTCAGGAGGCAAGAGGGCAAAACCCAAGGATGATGTTTGAGATCTTCAGCCAGAAAAGACTCACAAAATAAAATCTGATCTTTTACAAGCCTCACTAAACTTGTCACTATACCTGACAATTTGGAAGAGACCCTGGAGTGAGATCACAAACAAAAATCCACCAAGCTAATAGCTTTGTAGCTACCACAGCCCCAGGGCCAGAGATCCAAAATAACACCTAGGACTTCCTGGGGGATCATCATCAAAACACTGGCCCAGAAATCGATGTGTCACTTGTGATCTACTGGGACACTGAAGAAAAGATTGTCCTCCAAGACCCTATGCAAACTCTTCAGCATTACCCCAAATGCCCTATATGGACCATTCCCCAAGTTGACAAAACTCTGAGAGACTTTTTTAGTAAACTGCTCCATTATTCCCTTAAACAGTCAGGGGAAGCCAAAATTAAATTAGTGGGATTGTTTGATATTGCCATAAAAATTTACTGTTTATCTCAGTTAAAACATGATTAGATATTTGAAAAGATTTAATAGCTTTAAGATTAGAAATTTGGCCAAACTGAAAGCTCAGATTCAGCACCTGGTGAGAGGATTTTTAGGTCTTTTCCCCTACACTAAATATATGCAGAGGGAGAGAAAGATTCCCGAGTCTGATATTCACCAATAGGTGAATGTGTGTGTCAGATTTTTTTTTCTGCAATCCCAAAAGCTCCCCTATTTATCTCAAAATACTTACAGGTTTTCTGACATTAGAAACAGAATTGTGCAAATATGTCCCCAAAATTCCACCCTGAAGAAAACTTGGATACCTTTTCTGTGTCTTTGTGATGGAGATTTCTAGCTCCATCTTCTCTAGGACCTAAGAGCCAACCTTTGAAATGCAAATATTTATCTTAAAAGAAAGCAGAACATATTTGGAAATTGGTCAAATAAACAAATCTTAAATCTAGTGTCTTCACAAATATTAGTTACTAAAAGGTTAGTGTTTTCATCTGTGTGTGTGAGTCTATATATGTATATTGTAAATGTGTGGTATTCTCTACCTCTAGATGGTATGGCCAAAATTAATTTTAAAGAAGTTCTATTTGATCAACTTAAAAACAAACAAATATATATATTTGTTCATGTAATCTAAGATAATCTTTAGTTAATAAAAGCTAGTTTAAGTTTATTAGTTTAATTAAAGCAGACATATCTTTAGAGTTATCATCATTGAATATAATGCAGATTAACAACTTTTTTCTACCTCGGTTTACCAGGGGTTAAATAAGTTTGTTATCTCTGTTACAAAATTTCTCAACAGAAAAAATAGCCTGAGGTAATAATTGACTTTGTCCACTGTCTCATGAAGTTTTCATCAGTGATCTAAAAATTGTTAAGAGCAAGTAAATTAAATAGATGAAAGTATGATAAAAAGTTTTTAGGTGAACTTTTCAAATAGTTTTTCTAAATCTTTTCAGTAACCTGGAAACTTAAGATTCTGTTAAGTTATATTATGAAAATTTATTAAAAATCTAGATTATTCCCAAGTAAGAAAAGATACTGAAACAGTTAGGTCGGACTCGCTCAAGAAACCAGACGGACACAATGAGGTAAGGAGCAGCATTTATTAGCGGGAATAAGAGGGAAAGTGGAGAAAGTGGGGCCAACCAAGGGAGGTTGGGAAGCCAACCAAGTGAGGTTAGGATTCTCTCCGTTGTTCTTAGGGCAGGGTTTTTAAGCGCAGTTACCCTCAAAGGGTAACTGGTTGGAGTGTCAGAGTCTGATTGGCTAGAGCTGGTTGCTGGGTGCCGTTTCTGCTGACCATTGTTCTTGATACATCTTGTCAGGCTCAAGTTAAAGCTGCATCCTGTTATGCCGGGTAGGCCAACCCCAGACCACAATCTTAGGTGGGCATCTGTCTGTCCTGGGTGGGGTCAGCAGGCAGTTTCCCAGGAATTTTCCCAGGCTACACTTTCCCATGGTACAGTTTCCCGCCTGGTGATTTTCCATTCCTCCTAGGCCTACCTAGGTCTGTCAGAAGCATAATTACTGAATTTAGGTTTGTCTACTTTTAGTTTCCTCTTGCAGAAAAACTAAACACAAATTTAGATCTATTAATAAACATGTTTCATCCCACACTGAGAAATTACCTATGAAAAAGCATATGTTTCCAGAAATTATAAAAAGTATAAATTTGTCAAGACACAGAATGCTAATATTAAAGACAGCTCATAATTATTTAGTTCTTAGTTTTCACTACAAATAAAAGTTCTTAAAAAAATTAAAATGTGTAATTGAAGCTACTGGAAATAATAATGGTGTGACTCTATGCAAGAAAGGAGGATGTTTTGGCTAAAAAATAGTTATAATGAAAAAAGATGCATTTTTGTTAAGGGAAAAGAGAGTAATTTTATCTAAACTAGAACTTCTGGTGTGAAGGACGAACTAAGTGTATATAAAAAGTTGAAGGGAGAATGTACATGGGAGAGACTTTCACCTTGGTTATTAAGCTAGCTAAAACCGAATTATTATTATAAGGGTTTTAAAAATTAAGCTTTAAAAATTTCCTAAAAATTTGATATGGCCTGGCATAATGTTATCACTTATAATTCTAGTTATTATCTTAAAATATTCAGTGTCACAGAAATAACCAAATTGCCTTGTCAATTTCATTGTAGTGAATTTTCTATTAGATCTTTAATAATGGGCAACAAGAAAATGATATTCTTACTGCTATTCAGTTACCTTCTTAAACTGTTATATCAAAATTGAGGTTCATACTAAGAGTTTGGAACCTGAGTATTAGGAAAATACCCTAGTAGCTGATTTTAATGCAAAGGCAACAGCAATAGAATTTATAAAGATAATGGCACATGTGAATGAAGTCCATTCTGCTGGGAAAAAAAGTCCCTTGTTGCCAACATTTTCTGTCCTGGCATCCATGCAACACGGCAACAGTCTCCTCCTGAATCAGGGAAATTCAGACGAATAAACAAGGCTATAAATTAAACGAACAGTCAGGGCTGTGGAAAACTCAAGAGGACCGCTTGGTTTTTTCAGGCTTCCTTGTCAATCCCATCCTTAGTTTTGCCTTTCTTTACCCACCACTGTGCGTGTAAGGAAAACTCTTTTGTCTTCAGATCTCAGAGTTGCTCCCTCCGAACCCTTTGAGCACCTGCAACGGGACTTCATTCAAATGCCATTTATATAAGTTATCAATACATTCCTATCGTTATATATATGCCTTCCAAATAGGTTGAAGCCTTCCCTGCCTCAAGGCTAATGCCCTCATGGTTAGAAAATGTGTTTTGACCCCACATGAGATAGTCACGGGCAGATCAGTGTTTATTGGTTTACAACCTTCTGCTGATCCCTTGTTGTCCCTTGGCTAGTATGACCAGCTACTCTAAGTCTTTAAATACCTTATGTTCAAGCCTCACATTAACAACTCAAGGAAGATTTTCCAGACTCCAATTCAAGTGATCCCTTTGGTCATAGCCTAGGGCCTGCTGCCTGGGTATTCTGGAAGCATTATCAGCAGAGGACAGCCCTTGAAAGGGACCTCCTAGCCATTGACGCTGCTGTAAATCTAGAAGGCATTGAGCCTTGAGTACACATCTCACAGCTAAAGAAGGCTTCGCCAGATTCCTCATTCTGCACAAACACTGAGGACTTTCAAATCAAATTCCCTAGGAAGAAAAGTGACGTTGATGGAGACTGCTGCTGCCCAAGAGACTGGATCAAGACTTCCTACTTCAGCTAAACATAAAACCCTTGCTTCTTTTCTTTCTTCCTTTATTTTGAAGTTAGCCTGGAAAAATAACATTATTATCCATATCTTTAAGGCCATTGCTAAGAGAGTAATCTTTGGATTGTGAACAACTTTTTATCTGAGACTAAGAGAAAACCTAACTGGCCCCTGGTTTGCATGGGCAACTGTCTTCTGGCAGGATTTCTTCGTGGTGGTTATTATCCTTCCTTGACCTATGAACCCCTAGATTGCTGGCACACAGCTGGGCAGTGCCTCTTAAATTATCTAGCAGAAACTTCACAATGTTCTTAAAGTTTATGCTACAATGTGGCAGACATTACTTACCTCACACTTCTCCAGACTAAGCAAGTCACATGGCTAAACCCCATGTCCATGCGGACAGAAGTATACACTTCTCAAAGGAGATAAGCAGCAAATATTTTTAACATAATAAGCTCCATGCATTACACAGTGTTTCTTTTTTTAATATCCAGCCAAGATCTTATCAGCAGGTAGCAATTTAATATACCAAATCATCCTGTCTTAGACATTGAACAGATACATGAAGAAGCAATTATTACAATTTTTTTCTATGCTGTACTAGACACACTCAATCTTCAGATTTACTCCCCTATAAATTTTTTATTGAACAAAATTCTGGACAACTCGTTCCTGCTTCTGCAACATGAAAAGCCCATTGCTTCTTCCTCTAACTAAAGATATAGTGAGTTTAGAGAATCACGCATTTTGCTTTTAAGTGGGGGTAGATACCCCATTTTGAATCCATTCTCTGATTGCTGCACTTCACTGATGATGATTCAAGATACAAGAAAACTAAATAACATGAGAAAACTGAAAACATTATTTGTCTTTATAAAAGTAATTTTAATCATGAGCCTTAAGGTGAACAGTGTACAAATTATGCCTGTTTACCATGCAACACAATATAAAAAGTCAGATAAACAGGGTTGTAAGTTTCATTCTGTCACAACAGTAAACTCTGTTCATATATTTACTTACTGCTCAAGAATCACGTATCATCTGCTTACAACCTAGTGTAACGACGATGATGATGATAACTGGTTATCATGGTTAATAAAGTTATTCATCTTACTGGAACAAACTACAGACCCACTGACGATCATAAGTCTCCACCATTTTGTTCAATCGAATGAAAGTTACACTACTGCAGGGTATGATATTGGTAGTATTGAGTCCAACCCTCTCATCTAATCGATGTGGAAAGTCAGACTCAGGGAGAGGTCCTCTGTCCCGACAGATTCTTAAGCCTGGCTTTGACATAGGAAGAGTAAATCCCATGAGTAAATGGTGCTGACCAGTCCTCCGTGCCATCGTTCCTAAAATTCTAAACATGATACCTTGTACCCCAGTTCAAGGCTTGAGCTATCTAGAATCCACTCACTTTAAGCTGCTCTCCATCATTTATTTATCCCATGCTCTCAAAATAAAGTGATCAGTTTTTAGTAGGGCAACAAGTGAGATCTGCAAAGTTTTGGCCCGGGGTGTTAGAGGTAATGAGCAGCGGTGTGAGAACACAGAGCAAGGAGATAGTGGAAGGAGTATGAGCAGGAATCTGACGATACCAAAGGGAAATTAAACATATGCAATGTAGACTAAAGCCAGGGCTACTTTTAATCTCCCTTCTTATATTTCTCATTGGAGTTTTTACTTCTATTCTTATGACTCAAGTATTTGGTTTGCACTTATGTTTTGTGAAACCTGAAATGTTCTGAGCAAAATTTCACTCTGTTCTAATATTTAACTATTTAGTTACATTGTATACACACAAACTAGTATAACATCAATCTGACACAGAATGTTGATATCTAGAATCATGACAAATTTAATGCAAAATTAGATTGGAAAATATGATTTTGGGATAGTAGGACTGGATCAGAAAAACAAAATATAATCATTAATTTAACAAATGCTATGAACCAGACATTTTATTAACACTTAGGTTTTTTTTTCTCTTGTTCTTACTGATGTTCTTAATAACAAAACAAAACTCAATTTTTAGCTATGCTTGGGGTACAAAAATAAAGAACACATTTCCCAGATTCCTTTGCAACTAGTTATGGTCATGTGACTAAATTCTGGCCAATGAAATTTAAGTGGAAGTGTTCTGTTATGGCTTCTTAATAAAGCTCTCCATTGATAGCTGGTGTGAGTTCTTTGTGTTTTATTTATTATTATACCGTTTCTTCCGTCTGCTGGCTGGAATGCAGATATGTTGGTTGGTACCTGACAATGAATATCACATGCTAACTATATCAGAACAGTGAGTTGAAACTGACCTGAATTGCTGAATTTGGGAGGAGCCATATAACATCCCTAGATATTCTGTCTCAAAACATTTTTTCATATGATAAAAATAAGCATTTATTTCATCTAAGCTACATAATTTGAAATTTCTGTTATCTTAAACTAAACACAGTCCTTTAGGAATGCAAAACTTGAGAATTAAACAAGAAAGGAAAATATTCAATTGTAAAATCAGTGATCAAGACAGTATTTATACTAACATCATTTATAACTGCAAAACCTTCAGTGATAAATTATTTCCTCTAGAAGTGAAACCTCATGGTTAGCTCCAGGAACGACTAGAGATAAAAGACAGTCCAAAAGCAAAGAAAAAGAGGACAAGATAACTATTTTTTGAGGTCTAAAGCAATCACCGAAGTCTTACTCACTCAATACCAATTATATAAGTTTTTCTGCTATGGGTAATAAATAAACAAAGGGAGAAATCAAGACTGATTCCCAGGTTTTGTCCTTGGTTGACTAAGTGCATGGTGGTGGTGCTGTCTGTTCTAGTTGCAGCAACAGACAACCATTACCCAAGGCTCAGTGCATGAGCCCTCCCAGCTCCTTTGGCCCTCTTCCATGATATTTTCTCTAACTAACCCAGAAGAATGATACCTTGTTTTAAAAACTAAATATGCTATTAATAAATCACTCATATTACTTTTATTAAATGTTACTTTGTATTGCAGTATACACGTCTTATCTAAATGTCCTCTAATCTTCTAAAATATTTTACATCTTTATAGCTTACAAATTATAAAATAAACATTAAGTAAAATTTGAATACATACATTAATAAATAAACACAGATAAATAGATAAAAATATTTGCAATATTAATAAGAAACTGGTATACCTCAACATAAAAAAATAAATAAAATGATTAAAAAATAGCCAAATGACCTGGTTAGAAATTTTCCAAAGAAAATGTACAAAGAGCCAACAGGTATAGAAAAAAGTACTCAACATCACTAACTAATCATCAGGGAAATCCAAATCAAAACCACAATGAGATGTCATCTCACAACTGGTAGAATGATTATTATCAAAAATATAAGAGATGACAGGTATTGGGAAGGATGTGGAGAAAAGGAACTCTTGTGCCTTATTAGTGAGAATGTAAAGTAGTACAGCTACTATGCTAAACAGTATGGAGGTTCCTCACAAAATTAAAAATAAATCTACCACATGATCTAGCAACCCATTTCTGGGTATATATCCAAAGGAAATGAAATTACTATCTCAGAGGGATATTTGCACCCCCATGTTTGCAATAATATTATTCACAATAGCCAAGACATTGAAACAACTTAAGTGTCCACTCAGAGAAGAATGGACAAAGAAAACATGAAGGAAGCTCAGAAAACACCAAGTAGGATTAATGCTGAAAAACTGCACCCAGGCATATAATTTTGAAACTATAAAAAAATCAAAGATAAACAAAAAAATTTGAATAAAAAATAGAGGATACAAGATACCTTTCCTATAGAGGATCAATGTTAAGAATTATATCTGACTTCTCAGAAACCATGTTAGTAAGGAAAGAGTGAAGTATTTAAAATGTTAAGAGAAAAAGAAACTAGAATTCCATCCCTATGAAATTATCCTTTGTTTATTTAGATTTTTATTTCAAATTTTTATTTATTTATTTATTTTTTTTTTCACAAGATCCTCTTTTATTTTCAGAAATATATTTGAGCAACTGCTATCATCATCCAAATTATTGACTATAATGTGGAAAGCAGAAAAAACATAGTGCTTTTTGAAATACAGAAGTTGATGTTTGAAGCTACTTTTTTTTTTTTTTTTTTTTAATGCATCTTTTTTTTTTTTTTTTTATTGTTATGCAATTACAGTTGTATGCCTTTTGTCCCCATCCCTCTACCCCACCCCAGGTGAACCCACCTCCCTCCCCCCTCTCCAACCTCCCCCTTGGTTTTGTCCATGTGTCCCTTATAGTAGTTCCTGTAATACCCTCTTCCCACTATCCCCGCCCCCACCCCCCACCCCCGCCCTGGCTATTGTTAGATTGTTCTTAACTACAATGTCTCTGGTTATATTTTGTTTGCTTTTTTCTTCTATTGCTTATGTTCCAGTTAAAGGTGAGATCATATGGTACTTGTCCCTCATTTCCTGGCTTATTTCACTTAGCATAATGCTCTCCAGTTTCATCCATGCTGTTGCAAAGGGTATAAGCTCCTTCTTTCTCTCTGCTGTGTAGAATTCCATTGTGTAAATATACCATAGTTTTTGGATCCACTCGTTTGCTGATGGGCACTTCGGTTGCTTCCAGTACTTGGCTATTGTAAATTGTGCTGCTATGAACATTGGGGTGCACAGATTCTTTTGGATTGGTGTTTCAGTGTTCTTAGGGTATAATTCCAGCAGCGGAATTACTGGGTCAAAGGGCAGTTCCATTTTTAGTTTTCTGAGGAAATTCCATATTGTTTTCCACAGTGGCCTCACCAGTCTACATTCCCACCAACAGTGCACGAGGGTTCCCTTTTCTCCACATCCTCTCCAACATTTGTTTGTGGATTTGTTTATGTTGGCCATTCTGACTGGTGTGAGATGATACCTCATTGTGGTTTTAATTTGCATCTCTCTGATGGCTAGTGATGCTGAGCATCTTTTCATATGTCTCTGGGCCCTCTGTATGTCTTCCTTGGAGAAGTGTCTGTTCAAGTCCTTTGCCCATTTTTTAATTGGGTTGTTTGTCTTCCTGGAGTGGAGTCGTGTGAGTTCTTTATATATTTTGGAGATCAGGCCCTTGTCTGAGGTATCGTTGGCAAATATGTTTTCCCATACTGTTGGTACTCTTTGTAATTTGGTGCTGTTTTCTTTAGCCATGCAGAAGCTTTTTATTTTGATGAGGTCCCATTTGTTTATTCTTTCCTTTATGTCCCTTGCTTTAGGGGATGTGTCTGTGAGGATGTTGCTGCGTGGAATGTCTGAGATTTTCCTGCCAATGTTTTCCTCAAGGACTTTTATGGTGTTACGGCTTATATTTAAGTCTTTTATCCATCTTGAGTTTATTTTCGTGTATGGCGTAAGTTGGTGATCGAGTTTCATTTTTTTGCACGTAGCTGTCCAGATCTCCCAACACCATCTGTTGAAGAGGCTGTTTTTGCTCCATTTTATGCTCCTGCCTCCTTTGTCAAATATTAATTGATCGTATAGACTTGAGTTTATTTCTGGGCTCTCTATTCTGTTTCATTGGTCTATGTGCCTGTTTTTATGCCAGTACCAGGCTGTTTTGATGACAGTGGCCTTGTAATACAGTTTGATATCAGGTATTGTGATCCCTCCTGCTTTGTTTTTCTTTCTCAAAATTGCTGCAGCTATTCGAGGTCGTTTATGGTTCCATATGAATTTCTGCAATGTTAGTTCTATATCTGTGAAATATGTCATGGGTACTCTAATAGGGATTGCATTGAATCTATAAATTGCTTTGGGTAGTATGGCCATTTTGATAATGTTGATTCTTCCAATCCATGAACATGGTACATGCTTCCATTTGTTTGTATCTTCCTTAATTTCTTTCTTCAGTGTTGTGTAGTTTTCTGAGTACAGGTCTTTTACCTCCTTGGTTAGGTTTATTCCTAGGTACTTTATTTTTCTTGTTGCTATATCGAATGGGATTTTTTTCCTGATTTCTGTTTCTGCAGTTTCGTTGCTGGTGTAGAGGAATGCCTTTGATTTCTGGGTATTGACTCTGTATCCCGCTGTTTTGCCAAATTCATTTATTAGGTCGAGTAGTTTTTGAGTGGAGTCTATAGGGTTTTCCATGTACACTATCATGTCGTCTGCAAACAGTGACAGTTTCATTTCCTCCTTTCCAATTTGGATGCCTTTTATTGCTTTTTCTTGTCTGATTGCTGTGGCTAGGACTTCCAATACTATGTTGAATAGGAGTGGTGAGAGAGGGCATCCTTGTCTAGTTCCTGATCTTAGTGGGAAAGCTCTAAGTTTTTGTCCATTGAGTGTGATGTTGGCTGTAGGTCTCTCATATATGGCCTTAATTATTTTGAGGACTGCTCCCTTTATTCCCACTTTGCTGAGTGTTTTTATCAGAAATGGGTGCTGTATCTTATCAAATGCTTTTTCCGCATCTATTGATATGATCATGTGATTTTTGTCTTTGCTGTTGTTGATGTGATGTATTATGTTTATTGATTTGCGAATATTGTACCATCCTTGCATCCCTGGGATGAATCCCACTTGGTCATGGTGGATGATCTTTTTAATATATTGCTGGATGCGGTTTGCTAATATTTTGTTGAGAATTTTAGTGTCTATGTTCATCAGCGATATTGGCCTGAAGTTTTCTTTCTTTGTTGTGTCTTTATCTGGTTTTGGGATTAGGATGATGTTGGCTTCATAAAAAGAGTTTGGGAGTCTTCCATCAGTTTGGATTTTTTCGAATAGTCTGTGAAGGATAGGGGTTAGTTCTTCCTTAAATGCTTTGTAGAAATCTCCTGTGAAACCATCTGGTCCAGGGCTTTTGTGTGATGGGAGTTTCTTGATGACTGCTTCAATTTCCTTTGCTGATATTGGTCTGTTCAGGTTTTCTGCTTCTTCTTCAGTCAGTTTTGGAAGATTATATTTTTCTAGAAATGTGTCCATTTCATCTAGGTTTTCAAATTTCTTAGCATACAGGTCTTCATAGTAATTTCTTACGATCCTTTGTATTTCTGTGGTATCAGTTGTAATCTCTCCACTTTCATTTCTAATTCTGTTTATTTGGATCCTCTCTCTTTTCTTTTTGATGAGCCTACTTAAAGGCTTGTCGATTTTGTTTATCTTTTCAAAGAACCAGCTTCTGGATTCATTGATCCTTACAATTGTGCTTTTAGTCTCTATGTCATTTAGTTCTGCTCTGATCTTGGTTATTTCCTTCCTTGTGCTTGCTCTGGGCTGTCTTTGTTGTTGTTCCTCCAGTTCTTGTAGGCATAGGGTTAGGTTGTTTGTTTGAACTGTTTCTAACTTCTTAAGGTAGGCCTGTATTGCTATGAACTTCCCTCTCAGGACTGCCTTTGCTGTGTCCCATAGGTTTTGGGTTGTTGTGAGTTCGTTTTCATTTGTTTCCAGGAAGTTTTTGATTTCTTCCCTAATCTCGTTCTTGACCCATTCATTGTTTAATAGCATGCTATTCAGTCTCCATGCTTTTGAGTGTTTTGGGTTTTTACCCTTGGCGTTGGTTTCTAGTTTCAGACCCTTGTGGTCAGAGAAGATGCTTGATATGATTTCAATTTTCTTGAATTTGTTGAGGCTTGCTTTGTGTCCTATCATGTGGTCTATCTTTGAAAAAGTTCCATGGACACTTGAAAAGAATGTGTATTTTGCTTCTTTGGGATGAAAAGCTCTGTATATATCAGTTAAGTCCATTTCCTCTAAGGTATTGTTAAGTGACACAATATCTTTGTTGATCTTTTGTTTGGAAGACCTGTCCATTTTTGATAGTGGGGTGTTAAAATCCCCTACTATAATTGTGTTGCTGTCAATATCTTTCTTGAAATCCTCCAAGATTTTCTTTATGTATTTGGGTGCTCCTATGTTGGGTGCATATATATTTACAATGTTTATGTCTTCTTGGTGGATTCTTCCTTTGAGTATTATGAAGTGACCTTCTGGGTCTCTCTTTATGGCCCTTCTTTGGAAGTCTATTTTGTCAGATATGAGTATTGCTACCCCTGCTTTTTTTTCCTGTCCGTTTGCTTGGAAAATTTGTTTCCAGCCCTTCACTTTCAGTCTGTGTAAGTCTTTTGTCCTGAGATGGGTCTCTTGTAGGCAGCATATGTGTGGGTCATGTTTTCTTATCCATTCAGCTGTTCTATGTCTTTTGATTGGAGAATTTAATCCATTTACGTTTAAGGTTATTATCGATAGGTAGTTATTCATTGCCATTATTTCCTACCTGTGTTCCTCTGTCTTTCTCTTTTCCTTCCTTTCCTTAAAGCAGTCCCTTTAGCATCTCTTGCAGAGCTGGTTTGATGGAGCTGTATTCTTTTAGACTTTTTTTGTCTGGGAAACTCTTTATTTGGTCTTCTATCTTGATTGAGAGCCTTGCTGGGTAAAGTAGTCTTGGTTGCAGGCCTCTGGTTCTCAGTACTTGGAATATTTTTTGCCATTCTCTTCTGGCTTGGAGCGTTTCCATTGAGAAGTCAGTTGCTAACCTTATTGGGGCTCCCTTGTATGTTACTTCCTTTTTCTCCCTTGCTGCCTTTAAGATCCTCTCTTTGTCTTGGAAATTTGCCATTTTAATTATGATGTGTCTTGCAGTGGGTCTCTTTCGGTTCCTCTTGCTTGGGACTCTCTGTGTTTCCTGGATTTGGGTGACTTTTTCTCTCCTCAGATTAGGGAAATTTTCCATCATTACTTTTTCAAACAGGTTTTCTATCCCTTGCTCTTCTTCTTCTCCTTCTGGTATTCCTATTATACGGATATTGTTACGTTTCATGTTGTCCTGCATTTCCCTTATTGCCTCTTCATTCTTTCTGAGCCTCTTTTCCTTTTCTTGCTCCTTCTGGGTGTTTTTTTCTACTTTATCCTCCAGCTCGCTGATCCGATCCTCTGCTTCATCAAGTCTGCTTTTAATTCCTTCTACTGTGTTCTTCAATTCAGAAATTGTATTCTTCATTTCCGCTTGGCTCTTGTTGATATTTTCTATTTCCTTTTTCATGTTGATATAGTTTGCAGTGAGTTCATTGTAGTTTCCTTGTAGTTTCTGGTAGTTCTCTTTGAGCTCAGAGAGCTCAGTGAGTTTCCTGATGACCATTGCTTTGAACTCAGTATCTGATAGTTGACTTGCCTCTTTTTCGGTTAGTATTCTTTCTGAGACTTCCTCCTTTCCTTTCATTTGGGAATTGTTTCTTTGTCTTCCCATTGTTTGTGAGGCTCTTCTTGTTGGCCTCTGCGTCTTAAATTGCTTTGTTCTGACTCCCTGGATTTATGATATGAACTTCTATGGTAGAATGCCAATGGGATTCGGTGGTGCTGTCTCCTTACTCTCCTGTGCTCACTGGTCTTGAGCTGACGTTTATGTGTTTAACACGGTCTAAATCTAGTCTTTTCAGCACTCCAGGTTTTGTTGTCTCACCTGTGGGAAAAAGAGAAAGAGGGGGCGAAAGAAAAGAAAAAAAAAAAAACACACACACACACACACAAAACAAACCAAAACAAAGATGGGAAGGAGGGAAAAAGGAAATAGGAAAGGAGAAAAGGAAGGAAGGAGGGAAGAAGGAATAAAGAAAGATCAGAGGCAAGATAAGAAGGAATTTTAGAAAAAATTAAAACATAGAAATAGATAAAAGAAGGCAGGAAGAAGACATAAAAATGGTAAAGGATGGGAGGAAGAAGGAATGAAAAAAAAGAAAAAAAGAGAGAGGAAGAAGGAATTCAGGGGGAAAGGAAAAAAAAGAAAAAGGATAAAAAAAAAAAAAAATCTTCTGTTGGCTTTAAACCGGTCAGGTTATTTCTGCTGGTGTCCTGTCTGTGCAACGGGAGGGGGTGGTTGGAAGGATTGGCTTCACTTTTCTCTCTTCCTGGGTCACACTCTTCGCTGTTTTGTAGGTGTGGTCCCTGGCAGTCAATCAGTCCGTTGATCAGCCAATCCAGCCGCTTTGGCTTGTGACGCGTGCGTGTGCAGCAGGGGAATCCAGCCGCTTTGGGTTGTGACGCTATTTTGTGCCCTGAGCGCGCAGCCGGCGGACCAATCGAGCGGCCAGGGCTTGGAACGCTGGCGCGCAGGTGGCAGATTCAGCCGCCTTGGGGTTAGGACACTCGCCAGCAGCTTTGTATTTGGAAAACAGGCACCCAGCCGGCCCTGTGCTTGGTGAGCGCGCGCAGCCAGCTGAGCCACAGGCTCTGTGCTTGGGGGCCCGATCCAGCCGCCCTGGGCTTGAGTCTCTCGGGCGGGCGGGGCCGCCCTGGGACTGAATCACGCGGCACTCGGTTCCGAGGTTTTGGGCCTGTGGGTGGAGCAGCTAGTCTCTGCTCCAAATTATCTCGGAGGTTTCAGGTGTGGGCGCCCCTCCGGGGTTTCAAGTGTGGGTCCCGTTGGCTAATCTGCTCGCGCGCGCGACCGGACCTCAGGTGAGCGTAGCAGTCCAGGGGTGGAGGGGGAGGGGCGCCAGGGGCCTCGGCTACTACCGAGAGTTCTCTAATTAGCCCCTGAGTGTCTCTATTTTCTTTTTCTTTTTGAGAAATTCCTCCTTTTCAAGCCCCCTGGTCTAATCAAGCACCTGGCTGCTCACAGCGCAGCCTGGCCCTCTCCCAAGACTCCTGCCGCAGCCCCTGCGCCAGGGCTGGCGCTTCTGCCGCCCTTGTACCGCGCGGTCCTGGGTCCCGTGGACCTTATTGTCCTTCAGCACTCTTCTTACCGTCAGATCTTTCAGTGTCCTCTATCTTTGGTCTCTAATCTTCGTATATGCTGGAATAGTGTTGGCTGTTCGCTCTGCTCCTCAGATCAGCTAGGTATTTCCCTGGCGTTGCGGGGAAGTGGACTCCACTCCCACCTATGTTGCCGCCATCTTCCCATGAAGCTTCTTTATTTTATTTATTTTTTAATGAGAGGGGAAGGGAGGAAGAAAGAGTGGGAGGGAAACAGCGATGCATGAGAGAAACATCAATACATTGATTGATTGCCTCTCACACATTCCCCAACTGGGAACCCAGCCCTCAACCCTGGTGTGTGATCTAACCAGGAATCAAACCAGTGAAACTTTGTGGGACAATACTGAACCTACCGAGCTATGCTGGTCAGGGCCCTGTGAAATTACCCTTTAAAAGTGAAGGAGAAATAAAGGCTTTCACAGACAAATAAAATATGTTGCCAAGTAGATCTGCCTTGCAAAAAATAATGTTACAATAAGTTCCTTAGAGGGAAAGAAACTATGTCAAAAACTCAAATGTCGTCTCTCATAACTCCTTTCTAATCATACTGGATGGTTTAGATAATGGAATTAGAAAAGAAAAAGAATGAAAAGGTATGTGTGTATACACTATATAGTCAACTGATATTTGATAAAGAGTAAAGGCAATACAACAGCAAAGATTGTTTTTTTAGCAAATGGTGCCAGAACAACTGAATATCCACATGCAAAAAAATTATGTTGAAAACAGACCTTATACTTTCAGAATAGTTAACTCAAAATATATCATATAACTTAAGGTAAAATTTAAAATTATCAAACTCCTAGAAGATAACTTAGAAAAAAACCCAAGATGACTTTGGGAATGGCAATCAATTTTTACATACAATGCAAATGGCACAATTCATGAAAGAAATAATGATAAACTGATCTTAATTAAAATTAAAATATCTGCTCTGCAAAAAAACAATCTCAAGAGAATCACAAGATAAATCATAGACTGGAAAAATATTTTTAAAATACATATCTGATAAAAAGATACATCAAAAACTATCTTATTCATATATTACCAAATAATTGATAAAGGGCTGTTACTCGAAGTATGCAAAGAACTCTTAAAACTCAACAATAAGAAAACAATCAACTTGATTAAAAATAGACCAAAGATCTTAACACACACTTCACCAAAGAAGATACATAGATAATAAATATGCATATGAAAAGATGTTTCATATCATATGTCATCAGAGAAATTAAAAATAAAACAACAATGAGATACCACTGCACACCTATGAGAATGGACAAAATCCAGAAAATTAACTGTGCCAAATGCTGGTGAGAATGTGGAGTAAGAGAAACTCTCATTTATTGATGATGGAAATGCAAAATGGTAGATACTTTGAAAGATAGTTTGGGGATTTCCTAAGAATCTAAACATACTCTTATCACATGACCTAGCAACCCCACTTTCTGGTTTTTACCCAAAGAAGTTGAAAACATGTTCACACAAAAATCTGCACATGAATGTTTAGCAGCTTTATTCATAATTATCAATACTTGGATGCAACCGGAATGTCCTTTAGTAGGTGAATAGATTAATTGTAGATCCAAGCAATGGAGCATTATTTTGCACAAAAAAGAAATGAGCTATAAAGACATGGAGGAAACTTAAATGCCAATTATTAAGTGAAAGAAGCCAATCTGAAAAGGTTACATACTATATGATTCCAACTATTTGACATTCTGGGAAGTGCAAAACTATGCAGACAGTGAAAAGATAACCAATTGCAGCAGGCGGTTGGGAGAAAATAGAGCTGAATAGATAGAGCATGGAAAAATTGGGGGTGGTAAAAATAATCTGTATGATATATAATGATGCATACTTTTCATTATAAATTATCCAAACCGGTAGAATGTATAACAGCCTGAATGAACCCTAGTGTAAACTATCGAATTTGGGCAATACTGATACTTCCATGTAGGTTCACCCATTGTAGCAAATATGTCACTCTGGTGGTGGATATTGGGAATGGAGAGGCTCTGCATGTACGGGGTCAGGGAGTATGTTAGAAACCTCTTAATTGTGCTGTGAATCAAAAACTGCTCTAAATAAAGTATTAAAAAACAAAGTAATGGGTTACCTGGGATATGTGGAGAGCAATAAATATTCAAAAAACATCTTTCCATTTCCAGTTTGTTCCTTGACTGATGATGGTATCAGATACTGAGAGAGAGGACACCAAAAAAGATTAGTTTCAGATAGAATATTACCCGTTTTGAATATGTTGACTTGGATATGCCTTTGAAACTTGCATGTGAAGACATAGAATGGGTACATGGATGTATTGATCTGGAATGCAGAGAACAAAACTGGTAATAGGATTATTGGAGTCGCCAGTCACCATGCAATCAGGATGGGAGGCATGAGCCTAAAGGGTAAATTTGCACCTGACTTTACAATGCTTCTCTGCGACTTTCAAGCTATTTCACCTGCATGTCTTCTCTTAAGCATTACACCTGAATGACTTCTATTTCCCCAAGTAAGATTCTTGCATCATGCATTGCCTCATATTCTGTCAATTTCAATTAAATCTTCCCAGGTGGATTCTTCAAAGAATGCTTTTTTAAAAATTATATTTTATCAATGATGCTATTACAGTTGTCCTGATTTGCCCGCCTCCACCCAGTATCTCCCACTCCCTCAGGCAATCCCCCTGTCATTGTTCATGTCATGGGTCATGTGTATAAGTTCTTTGGTGACTCCACTTTCTATGCTGTATTTTACATACCCATGCCTGTTCTGTAACTATGTAACCTGTGTGAATTTCTTAATTGCCTCACCTCTTCACCCATTCCCCACAACCCCTCACACCTGGCAGCCATCAAAATGCTCTCCATACCCATGATTTTGTCTCTGTTCTTCCTGTTTGCTTAGTTTGGCTTTTAGATTCAATTATTGATAGATATGTATTTTTTGCCATTTTATTCTTCATGGTTTTGATCTTCTTTTTCTTAAATAAGTCCCTTTAACATTTCATGTAATAATGGTTAGGTAACAATGAACTCCTTTAGTTTTTTCTTGTCTGGGAAGCTCTTTATCTGCCCTTTGATTCTAAAGGTTACAACTGGGTAGAGCAATCTTGGCTGTAGGTCCCTACTTGTTATGACTTTGAATACTTCTTGCCAATCCTTTCTAGCATGCAAAGTTTCTTTTGAGAAATCAGCCAACAGTCTTAGGGAAACTCCACTGTAGGTAACTAATTACTTTGTCCTTGTTGCTTTTAAGATTATCTCTTTATCTTCAAACTTTGGCGTTTTAATTATTATGTATCTTGGAGTGGGCCTCTTTGCATCCATCTTGTTTGGGACTCTCTGTGCTTCCTGGACTTGCATGTCTATTTGCTTCACCAAATTAGGGAAATTTTCTTTCATTATTTTTTCAAATAGACTTCCAATTTCTTGCTCTTTCTCTTCTTCTAGCACCCCTATGATGCAAATGTTAATCTGCTTGAAGTTGTTCCAGAGGCTGCTTATACTACCTTCATTTTTTAGATAATTTTTTTCTTCTTGTTTTCTGATTGGTTGTTCTTTGCTTCCTTATGTTCCATATCATTGATTTGATTTTTGGCTTTATCCACTCTACTGTTCTTTCCTTGTAAATTGTTCTTTATTTCAATTAGTGTAAACTTCATTTCTGACTGGCTCTTTTTATGTTGCCGAGGTCCTCTCTAAGTTCTTTGAGCATGCTTATAACCAGTGTTTTGAACTCAGTATCTGATAGATTGCTTATCTCCTTTTTGTTTAGTTCCTGTTCTGGAGTTCTGATTTGGTCTTTTATTTAAGCTATGTTTCTTTGTCTCCTTGTTTTGGCAACATCCCTGTGTTTGTTTCTGTGTATTAGGTAGAGCTAATTTGATTCTGTGTCTTGGTAACATGGCCCAATGTAGTAGGTGTCTTTCAGGGCCCAGTGGCACAGCCTCCCCTATCACCCAAACTGGGTACTCAAGGTGCGCCTTTTGTGTAAGCTGAGTACACCCCACCCGCCACCTTGTAGTTGAAACTTGGTTGTTGTTGGCAGATCAATGGGAGGGATTTACTGAGTCTCGTTAGCTGCAAGGATTGACTGTGACCACTTACCACCAACCTCTTCCCTCCATGGAGGATCAGCTGTGCAGGGGCAGGGTAGTGGTGCTCTGATGTGATCTGTAGCTGTCCACTGGGTGCTCAGACTCTGGGGTTTCCTGGGTGGTTTTTTTTAGTTTCAGTTGTTGATAGCTGTGAGTCTGTTGTCATTTTACTATTCATAGTTTTGATTGTCTTTTTTCTTATAAGTCCCTTTAACATTTCATATAATAAGGGCTTGGTGATGATGAACTCCTTTAACTTGACCTTATCTGGGAAGCACTTTATCTGCACTTCCATTCTAAATGAAAGCCTTGCTCGATAGAGTACTCTTGGATGTAGGTCCTTGCCTTTCATGACTTGGAATACTTCTTTCCACCCCCTTCTTGCCTGTAAGGTTTCTTTTGAGAAATCAGCTGATAGACTTATGAGCACTCCTTTGTAGGTAACTGTCTCCTTTTCTCTTGCTGCTTTTAAGATTCTCTCCTTATCTTTAATCTTGAATAACTTAATTATGATGTGTCTTGGTGTGTTCCTCCTCAGGTCCAATTTCTTTGGGACTCTCTGAGATTCCTGGACTTCCTGGAAGTCTATTCCCTTTGCCAGGTTACAGAAGTTTTTCTTTATTATTTTTCAAATAAGTTATCAATTTCTTGCTCCTCCTCTTCGCTTTCTGGTACCCCTATGATTCAGATGTTGGAACATTTAAAGTTGTCCCAGAGGTTCCTAAGCCTCTCCTCATTTTTTTGAATTCTTGTTTCTTCATTCTGTTCCTGTTGAACATTTATTTCTTCCTTTCATTCCAAATCATTGATTTGAGTCCCAATTTCCTTCCATTCACTCTTGGTTCCCTGTATATTTTTCTTTATTTCACTTTGCATACCCTTCACTCTTTCCTCTATTTTGAGTCTGTACTCAATCATTTCTGTGAGCATCCTGATTAGCAGTGTTTTGAACTCTGCATCTGATAGATTGGCTATCTCCTTGTGGCTTAGTTCTTTTTCTGGAGTTTTGATCTGTTCTTTCATTTGGGTCATATTTCTTTGTCTTGGCACACCTGTTACATTGTAAGTGGCAGAGCATTAGGTATTCACGAGAGCAGGGCAACCCACTTTGCTGGGTCATGACACTGTATGTGAGGGAGGGGTCAGAGAGGGAACAATGCATCTTGCTTGGCTCTTGCCCTGCTTTCAGTCACTTCCCCTGCTACCCACAAGCAAATTGAGCCCTTCTGGTGCTAGGTCCCCAGTGGGTGGGTTTGTGTACATTCTGGAATCCCATGGGTCTCTCCAATGAACTCCTGTGAGGCTGGGAGTTTCTTCCACTGCTGCAATCCCCACAGATTTTACAGCCAGAGGTTTTGAGGCTTTAATTTCCTGCTCTGGAGCCCTAGGTTGTGCGGTCTGCCTTTCTTTTTTTTTTTTAATGACTCAATAGAGACCTCTTTGTGGATCTTGTATAAAAAATCAGAGTGTCTGGCCTTTGAGGGTCCAGTCATCCCACAGCAAGAGAAAAAGGTCATACAGAAGGATCAGCCTGCTTAACTTGGGTCACTGTGAACACACTCTACAACCACTTTTCTAACTGTTTTTTTGTTTCAAACTATGTTACCTGTGGCTTTGAGTCAAGCAAGCAATATAAGATCATCCCTCTGGACTCAAACACCTAGTAAATTCGGTCAGAAAAAATCATTTCAAGGAAGCAATTAGTTCAACTAAGTGCTTGACTGCTCTGCTAAAATTGGCCAGTTGTCTGACCTTCTTTAGAAGCTGGGAAGAAATTTTCTTCCCCCCATGATTCTGGCACAGACTGTTTCTCTTTCCTCCAGCTCAAAGGGGAGCATCACACTCCTGGTGCTCTAGTAAAAACATTTTGCTGCAATAACAGATGCAAAGAAAACTATATATAATATATACATTTGCAAACTATGTGAAAAGAAACTCTTATTTCAAGAAAACCCAATTGTTGAACTTTGAGGGTACCTTTTACATTTTAATAAAGCATTGGTCTCCTAATCATGTATAGAAAAAATTCAGTAAGTATATTTCAGCTGTCAACGAACCACCACCTTTATTCTGAAGGTTTGCTATCTTATTGCCAGTGCAGGAAACTGTAGATTCCTCAACTTGTGAGCAGAATTTCAGGTCATCACAGGAGAGAAAATTATGCTAATGAGGCAAGAGTTAGATATTTGCATAGCACTTAACTTTTTCTAAAACTCTTTTCATCATCTCCGTTGATTATTAAAATAGTCCTGTGGTCAAGGCAAGGGTTCATATCCCCATTTTTTTAAATGGAGAAATAAAGAATCAGAGATATTAAGTATTTCCACCAATTCAGGATGGGCCCAGGCCTGTCATGAAAATCCTATCTCCTTGTCGCTAAAGCCAATGCTCCTCGTGCTGTAATACAGGGTTCTCATGCAAAGATAAAGTCATGAATCAGAAGTCACATACATACAGTTCTTATCTCTGTGCCATTTACTGCAATGTGTGTGTGAACATATTTAAAAGACTATAAAATATTTAAAACAATATATTTTAAATAATTTAAAACACACATATTAGAATACACAAATTAATTAAACCTACCTAATATCTTTATTTTCAGGCATTCTAAAAACTGGTAAATAACTGCACTATTAGATTAGAAGATATTATGAAATACATTTGAAAAATGCAGATTAGACAAATGCAAATAATATGGCCAAGGTCATTATCTAGTATGTAATAGAGCTTGGATATATCTAGGCTTGACATTGTCTTTAGTGATGCACATTTTCAGGAATTTTATGTACATAAAGGAGAGAAGCACAGATTTTCAGAGTAGGATTAATTGAGGACATTGAAGAACAGTGTGTGTGTATGTATGTGCCAGAGAGGAGAGCCTGCTCTATAAAAGTCACTCTGGTGAGACTGTCTTGTCAGGAACTCCCTTTAGCTCTTTTATAAGTACCCCTCCTTGAATGAAATCCAAGGCTGTACCACCTTACACAAAATCTCCTTGTAGAGCAAACTGGGCTTTAAGAAAGGCTCAAGGCATTTGTTCAGAAGGACATCTGGAAGAAAGTAAAGGTTTTTGAAAGGAGACAGGTTAAAATCAGAAGAGAATTTTGGTAGCTTTGAAAGAAAACATTTTTTAAATAATAGAAAAAAGTAGGTCAGGACCTGCCAGAGTCAGAACTGGTCTGTCAGCAGCCTTCATTCCCCTTTATTCCCCTTTGTGTCCCTCTGCAAACCCTGGTGCCCACGAGCCACACTGACAGACACGCCAGGCCCCTCAAGAACAGTGCAGCCCCGTTTTTCTCCCTGAGCCAAGAGCCTGCCAAGCTGATGCCCACGGAGCTCAGGCCTGTCCTGCAGCTGTATTTTTATACTTTGATGTCCCATCTTGCTGATTCTCTGTAATTTATAATTCCACAAATGAAACTCTAGATTAAAGGTTAGCAAACTGCCACCAGCACAGTTTTGTACTGTGCTTTTGTGCTGCAAACAAGAGAAGAATGACTTTTACATTATTAAATACAATCAACAAAACAAAGATTAATAAAATTTAAATTTCAATGTCCATAAATGACATTTTACTGGAATACCACCGTGCCCATTCATTTATACTTTTCTACAACTGCTTTTTTGCCTCAAGGCAGAGTCAGGTAGGTGAGACAGTGACACATAAGACAGAACAACCTAAAATATTCACCATTCCACTCGTTACAAGGTTTTAGACTTGCTGTTTCCTATGAACCTTTCGCTTCGTAAGTGCCCTGTCTGGCCAACCTTGTTGAAAACTCCAATTCTGCCTCCTTTCTCAGGCTTTTTTGAGATCACTTGGTCTTGTCACCTCATCTTGTGTCCACCACCACTGATAACCCAGCCTGAATCACAGCACAACACCATTAAAAATAGATCTGTAAGTCTTATTAAATTTGCATTTGCTTTGCTGAGAAAAAAAAAAAAAACACATCACTTTCTGCATCATGGCTTCTCTTGGCTTAATGAACACATTAGCAGCTAATGAAGAGACTCCAGGTACTGTCACAGGCCATGGTGCCTGTGTTTGCCCGTAGTTCGTCACTGTTGTTCTCCACCGCCCTCAGGGAGACATAGCATTCCTTCAAAGCGTGTCCAGCAGCAAAGCAGCCACCCATGAGAGGTGAAATAGAAAGAAATAAGAAACAACTTCCAAATCTGTCCTTTCAAAATTAAAAAGGTTTAATTTTTTTAACAGCCTGTGACAGTGACCACCACACTGCTTTGCTTCTTCAACTCCATTCAAAGATCTGGGTAAGACAAGTAGAAATGTACGCTGTAAATCCTAATTTAAAAAAAAAAAGGACTAAGTGTGCATGGGTTACAGGGGATGGTGAGGATAAAAGAGGACCAGCGGGTAGAGCGAGAGCTTGTGTTCTAGGCTCTGCAAAAGGAAGATTTTACTGATATTATTCTCTACACAGCAAAATTCAGTACAAAAGTAGCCTATCTGGCATCGTATCCAAAGGAGGACATCCTGCAAGTGTCTGAAAGACCTACATCCATCAGGGGCTCCGCAAAGGTGGTAAGGTTCCATGGATGAAGCCACAGTCTGTAGGAGAGGTACGATGGGAAGGCATGCCAGGATCCTAGTGAGCATCTAGTCCAGCCCGTGCTTCTAAAGCTAGTGGAGACTGAGGCCCAACACGGGGCAGTGACTGGCCTGGCGGCATACAGTTCTCAGTGGCAGGTGCCAGATTGAATGGAAGTTTCCATCACATCATAAAACACGACACAATGGCAGGAGCATGCACTTTAGATACAGACAGACCAGGGTGAGCAACCCCTGGGCAGTTGGCCTGACAGCTGGCAGTCAGCGAGGCTTCTCCTGTTCACGGCCTCTGCATCTCTAGGAGTACAGGGAGATTGTCTCTTCTAATTGACACCCTAACTCAGTTAATTCACTATATTCCACTAAAGATAATTACTACTGGCACAGGGCCTTGTATGCTGCAAAGCACCTTTACAACAATGGTTATTATTTATACCTAACAGAGAAGGAAATCTGAGTGAAAAGAAATGAAGAAATTGGATTGAGGTCACCCAATATGGCAATGCCCTTTCTTCCTCCTGGAAATGACTCCCAGCAAAGAAAGGAAGCATCATAGGGGTTCTCATGGCTCCCCTGGAGACACATGCTCTTTTCTTCACTGGGGCTTTCGCACACCATGAATAGCATTTTTGTGCCACAGTGGCAGAGCTGAGTCAGTATGGCAGAGACACATAATATTTAGCAACCTAAAACATTTATCATCCAGCCCATTACAGACTGTCTTTCACGGGCTTAACACCTATTCATGAGTCAGTATCATTTCAAACTCCTAATGAACAAACCTCCAAATTTCCCAAATCAACTGGAAATAGGTTCTATTGCACTTTTGTTAGAAAAGTTTATGTGTATTCTTAAGAACAAAAATTTCTTACTGTATTTATTCATTCAACAAACATGCGTACACTCCTGAAATATTCCTGAATTTTAGAAATTCTTACAAGAACCTAGGAGATGAGTATCATTATCTCCATGTTGCAGGTCAGTAAACTAAAGCTCCTTAATGGTTTGATAACTTACCAAATGTCACAGAAGGTGGCAAAATCAGAACTCACATAGCTATGCTCCTCCTTTCTCTCATGACGCATCATCAAACTATTAAGGCAATGCAACACACTTATTGGTCAGATAGAACGATTCCTACCTCACCAGTGAGTAAACTGAAACACAGAGTGAGAGACCACGGGCTCCAGCCACACAGTAAACGGGGGAACTGGGATTCAGATTTTGGTTTTCTGATTAAATTCTGGAGCTCCTTCTGTTATTTTAACAAATTCCTCAATAGACATTCTCATACCTACTAATATAGCAAATAATATTTCCTTAGGAAATGAGTACTAGGGGTATAGCAGTATGTTTCTGAATTTCATTATCCTTTGCGTCTAAATTATGTACAGATTGTTTATGATTGGAGTGGAGATAAGTTGGAAGGTTTTTGTCATGGACAGTATAACTCCTATTCCAATAAGAGTTCTCTAATTCCGAGGTTTCTCTGGGGATATAATCTGCATTCTAGGTCCATAAAACCCATCCCAGATGCTCATATTATAATTCCAAAACCTCTGTAAAAATATTGCTTTCATTTTCCCCAAAATGGGATGCATTTCTCAAAAAGACCATTTTTATTTACCTATGAATTGTATATGGGAAAAGCAGCCAATTCAAAAGCAGCACAGTATTTTCTTGGGGCCTCTCACTGAGGGGATTACATGGTACCTCAGACTTGAGAGCAAATGAAACACAAAGGGACCAACTGATGCACCAAATCCCATTTTGGAAAGTCTGTCTCAGTTAGAAGATTGAAAACAAGCCATTACTTTGTCAGTCGGAACAAAAGCCCTGATTAAAAATTAAAATACATTCTGTACTGATAAATATACAGCTGCCTAATTACTTGCAAGATTTATATTTTGCAGTGTTAATCCTTCATAATGGTGATTTCTTATTGCCTGTAAATCAGAACACAATGAGCTTCACCGTGACAAGTTTCAATAAACATTTGGTTGCCCTTTTTATTAAATAGATCTTTTCTGATTATTAATGTTTTCAAAATCCCATTTTAAAATATTTCACCAGAAGACAACTGTGTCCTTCCCAGAAAATGGCATTCAATGTAAAAAAAAAAAAAAAAAAAAAAAAAGGTGTGTATTTAGAGACACCTAATTATGGCTAGTTTAAAATTTCTTTTCTGCCAACTAGACCTTCTAGTTTGCTGTCACCCAGCTTTCCTCAATATTAACATACATACACACACAGTTATGACATAAAGCAACAAAAACACTAAAATAAACAAAAGAAAACAAAATCTAGTTTTTGGTAGTATCAAAGAATTTTGGGAGCCTGGGCTGGAAGGAGAAATGGAAGCCACGATTGAAGGGAAATTATAAAAATAAATGGAGGAGAGAGTGAAGTCAACAAAATCGGTGGTGTAGGCAGCTCCAAGGGCACACTTCTCTTCAGAAACATTTAAAAATTGAGCAAAAACTGTCAGAATCAAATTTGTCATAACTCTAGAAAACGTTCAAAGGTTTATAGCAACTAAGTGAATGCTGTACCAAGAAAAAGGCAACTTAAAAATGATAGAAAAACTTTATGGTATTTTTATTTTTCCTTGTTCCACCCACTTCCTGACTCAGGAATGGTCCAAAGACATCAGCCCACGTGGTCACTGTGAGACCCTGGGCTCTAGTTCTAGAGGGAGCAGAGCAAAGCTTATTTACATAGAATTGGGTTTGTTTGCTCTGACCTGTGTTGGGGTTACATAACGGGCCGATGCAGGGGCCTTGTCTTTTTTTTTTTTTTTACCTGATTTAGAGCTCACTTGGGACACAATAGGCAGCAGATATTCCTCAAAAACATTTTAAATAAAAGTAACAATCCACACCACATACAACAGAGTGCATAAACCTAGAAGGGAAAACTGAGGAAAATGTACATACATACCCACAAGAAAGGAGAAAATCAAATGGCACACTACAAAACATCAGTTAAACACAAAGGAAGGCAGTAATAAAGGGAATGGGGAACAAAAAAAAATGGTGAAGTACAAATAAAAACAAACAGAAGATTAACCAAAGGAATTTTCTCATCAGTAAGTACTTTAAATGTTAATAAGTTAAGCTGTCCAATGAAATGACAAGTATTGGCAGAATCAATAAAGAAACATGATCCAGTGATGAGAATCGGCAAGAGACTCACTTTAGACCCAAAGACACAAATAGGTAGAAAGTGAAAGAACAGAAAATATTACTCCAGGCAAATATTAACCAAAAGATAGCTGAGTTGGATATACTAGTATCATAACAATAGACTTGATATCAAAAACTTATAAAACATAAAAGATATTATATATTTATACAAGTCAATTCATCAATATGTAACAGAAACATATATGCATCAATAATAGAGCCCCAATATATAAAAAGCAAACGCTGACAGATTCGAAGGGAGAAATAGACAGTTCTACAATAATACTTGGAGACTTCAACACCCATATTCAATAATGGATAAAACATCCAGAAAGAAGATAGAAAGATCAGTAAGAAAAACCAAAAATATTTTGCCAAGAGAAAGAAACCGAACACAAAAGTTCACGTACTTTATGACTCAATTCATATGAAATATTCAAAATAGGTACCGTATTTTTCAGACCATAAGATGTACCTAGGTTTTAGATGAGGAAAATAGGGGGGAAATTTTTGAAGCAAAAAATGTGGTAAAATATTTAATAACATATATAACATAATATTTCACCAATTTAAATGTAAGCTACATTCGGACTATAAGACACACCCCATTTCCTCCCAAATGTGGGGTGGGGAGTGCATCTTATAGCCTGAAAAATACGGTAAATCTATACAGACAAAAGCCAAACTCATGGTTTTTTTCTGGGGGAGAGCTGGGAACAGAAGAGCATTGGGAAGTAACTGCTTAATGACCATGGGGATTCCTTTTGTGGTGATGAAAATTGTTGGAAATTAAACAGAGATGATGGTTGCCCAACAATGTGAATGTATTGAATGTCAGTGACCTGTTTATTTTAAAATTATTAATTTGTTACTTGATTTCACCTCAGTTTTTCAAATATTAAAGTATAAAACATACATAGAGGAGATGATACAAGATTGAAAACAGAAGTAATGATGGTATAGCAGGGAAGAAGAAAGCGAGGTGAAGTCTGGGACTTTATTGGACTGTGGTGTACAGTTGAAAAGAAGAAAAGAACACGAAACAGGGTAAAAGGGAGAATCCTGGGTTTCTGCCATTCTGCCTCTACCAACTATTCGCTGCTATCAGATTTGCCTTTAAAACAAATATCTGAGCATCATGATACTATGCCTCCAATCTGCAAGTTATGGGCTTTCATTGAATCTGCTCGCTCTCATTAATCACATGGTAGTGCTTCCAGCCCATCTTGGTCTACCTTTTCTTCTCTGACTCCAAAATTTGTCTTCCCCAGTGAAGTCCCCAGACACCATGTGCTCTGACATCTTTTTTACTTCCTGAACACCAGAAGAGTCCTCTCATCTGCAACATTGCTCACGCTGTTAACCTTTTTGGATAAATCTTACTTCTCCCCAAGACTTAGTTCAAATGCCATTATTTCATGGCATTGTTTTCATGACAATTAAGCTAAAAGCTGCTCATGGGAGTGGAAAGAACACAGACTTTGAAAACAGCTAAATCCAGGCCGGCCAAACTGATATGCATCAGTCACATATTTTTGGGCCCTTTATTTAATATCTGTTAGCTTCAGTGTCTTAGTCTATCCATGCTACTATAACAAAACCACCATAGACTCAAGGTCTAAACAACAAACATTCTGAATCTTGGAAGTTCAAGATCGAGGTGCCGGCATATTTGGTGTCTCGTGGAGGCTTACTTCCTGGTTTACCAATGGCCACCTTCTTACTGTGTCCTCAGGTCTAAGTAAGGGGAGGAGAGTTTTCCAGGATCTCTTTTATAAAGTCAATAATCCCATTTATGAGGGCTTCACCCTCATGACCTAATCATATCCCAAATGCCTTAGCTCCAAACACCATCATATTAGGAGTTAAGATTTAACATATGAGTTTTTGAAGGAGTATAAACTATCAATACATAACACTCAATTTCCTCATCTACTAAGAGATTCCTAATGCCTCATTGAATTTTTTTGAGAATAAATTTAAATTTAAAAAATCTATGCAGTGGTCCCTACAGCTGGTAGATATTCAATAATTGTGTATTTACCTTCCCAGTGGTTCGTGAGAAGTATGTGCTTATTTTAATGAGCAAATAATACTCCCTTGAATGTGTATGGTGTCTTACTATTTCAAAGCATGTTACTTACAGCCTCTCATTTGATCTGAAGTATTACTGATATCCATCAGGGTAATGTGAGCTGTAAAGGACAAACTTTAGACTCTTAGTGGACATCAGCAATAAATTATTGTTTCTCTCCTAAAGTTCCAGAGATGGAGTAATCACACACGACCTGATCAGTGACCCAAAAAATATGGGTTCTTTTCATAACTCTCACCTTCTGTCCTCAGCACTGACTTCATCATGTGACTTCTCCTCAAGGAAGCCACCAGTATGAAAGGGAATATGTGCTGCTTTATCCATATCCAGTTAGAAAGATTTTCTGTGTTAAACATAGTAATCCCTCTCTTCCATCTGACTGGATCGAATTAAGATGTGTTCCTGATAGACCAATTACACGTACCAGAGGGATGCCATTCACTGATTGGTTACACCAATCATCTGAAGCAGAATGGATTTGGGGGAGCTAGTCAGTGCCCACCACGGGAAGAATGCAGTTTCTGTGCCAGAAAGAAAATGACTCGCCCTAAATCACACAGATAATTAGTGCTCAATCTAGGATTAAAGTCAGATCCCCTGACTCCTATTCTCATTACATAGATGATTAGAGACCATATTGGTTATTTTGATTCAGGCTTCCAAGTTGCAGAAAGCCTCATTTGAAAGTGTCTTAAAAATGAGGATGTTTATTATCTCACATACAAAAGAGTGAGGAGAGAAATAAGCTATAAGGCTGTGAAAAGACATTGAAGAGTTTTAAATGCATATGAAATGAAAGAAGCTGATCTGAAACCGCCCTATAGGACTCCACATATACGACGTTCTAGAAAAGGGAAAATTATAGAGACAGTGGTTCCCAGGATTTAAGAATGAGAATGGGATGAATATACAAAGCACAGAGGATTTTAGGGCAGTGAATATACTCTGTATGACATTATAATGGTGGCTACATATCATTACACATTTGTCAAAATACTTGGAATGTACAACACCAAGAGTGAGCCTTCACGTAAACTTTGGACTTTGGGTGATAGTGATGTATCAATTGTAACAAATGTAACACTGTAGTGTAAAATGTTAATAACCAGGCAGGCTCTTGGGAGAGAGGGGCCATGTGGAAAATCTCTGTACTTTCTACTCAATTTCTCTGTGAACCTAAAAATCTCTAAAAAAAAAAAAAATAGGTCTATTTATAAAAAAGAAAAAGAGTGTCAAGAAGGGCTCTGTGCTTTATTGATTTAGTGACTCAATAGCATCATCAAAAACCCAGTTTCTTTCCATTTTTTTCTCTCTACCATCATCAGGGTCTCAGCTTTGCCTCTGGACTGGCTCCTCTCACAGAGCAAGATGACTGCTGGAATTCAAAACATTACACCCACACAAGAGTATCAGCCGGGGTAGAAGAAGTATGGCATTCTCTGGAATCTCCTGCTTAGGAGGAAGAGACCTTAATGAGAACTATCCTTTTGGCTTCTGGCCAGACTTGGCTCCCAAGCCCATTTTAAACAAATGACCTGATAAAAGACTGAAACCATTTTTCATCAGAATTTACTTTGAGTCACGTGAGGAAACATGGATACCTGAACTTAAGTTATGGCTCTGTTTGCAGGTGGGGGAAGGATTGGTAATGAATATTCGAAGGAAAACCAACATTTTCTGCTACAAGGAATGATACAGGTAGACATGGCCAGACCTGGCCAGACTGCAGGGCAGAGGGGAGGGGTCATAGGAGGAGGCTGCCGAGGCAGCACAGCAGGAGGAAGCTTTGAAGAAGTCTGCCCAAGGTTAGAGAGAGTGACTAACAGAAGAAAAGACTTCCTACTCCCTTAGTGCCCCAGAGGACACAGCCACACATGTACTGTACAGGTCAACATGGCAGCAGGGGGAGGTGCTGTCATTTCAGTCTAGCCTGGGAAAAGGGTGGGATTGGATGGGGGAGCTAAACCCTTCCCAGGGTGGAAGTTTGAGCCAGAAGATGTAAACAGAGGGAAGGGAGAAACGCCTCTCTTCCTAACCGGGCCCAGCGGCACGGACATGCTAGCCAAAGCATTTGTGGGACCAGCGGGCACTGGACCCTGCGGCTGGCACAACAGAGGCCCCTCACCGCTGGCTGCAGCAGTTGGTAGCAGGCCCAGGCCCTTGGTGCAGGAAGCGGAGGCAGCAGCATGGCAGCACCAGCCCCACGCACAGACTCCACGGAGAAGCCTGAAGCCAGACTGCAATGGGGAACGAGCTAACCCATGTGGGTGGTCATGCTGAAGCTGCCGGCAGTTCCCAAAGAACGGTATTCTTAAATGGGAGAAGGAACTCTGGGTGCAGCCTTGGACTTGTCTGGCAGAGGGCGGCGGGGTTTTTCTCTGGGTGTTCTAGAAGGGATGGGCTCTGAGGCAGGAACCTGCCACTTCCCAGATTGTGTAGTTTTTGAATAAAAGACCTCTTTCCTTTTTCACCAAACCTCTGCCTCCAGAATTTGCCAATGGGCAACAGTAAGCATCCAAACCCCACTTTCTGTTCAGTGATAAGAATGGTACTAGAAAAAAAGTTACTTTTAGTAGGCATTTAAAAAGTCACCTTTTAGTAGGCATATTTGCTCAACCCTTGCCCTTTTCTCTGATGGCCATAGATAAGCATACGTATGAAATGGATATTACAGCTGACTGAGGTAGCGAGCTATCCCAAAGCCGCAGAGGACCTCAATGAGGAGCCAAAGAGGACTCTTTCTGTTATTGTTTGTAAACCTGAATAAGCAACAGACCAAGCTTTTGAAGAAGGCAATTTTGAGAAACTACTTATTTTGTTAAAATTTAGTGGCCTATGCTAGGCAAAGCTACACCGTGCCTTGCCAATGACTCAGCCAGTGTATTCGCTGCCTCTTTCCAGCACGGTCACAGCCAACACTTCATCTGGTGAGCATGTTACCAGATTCCTTCACCACGCTTTCCTATTTTGTCCTGTAGTCTCACAACTTTAATGAGTCCCTAGATGTAGAGGATAAAATCCAGTCATCAGAGGTCAGGTCTTCACTCTCAAGCAGGACTTCTAATTCCCGTGCCAAAGCGGGCACAAAGCCACATGGCAGCTAGGGCACGCCCTGCAGTCTGGCTGCATGTCAGAAACGCTCGCGTGGCTCCACAAGTACACACAGAAGTCCCCATCTCTGCCACTCTAATTCGGTAGAACTGACCTAGGTCCCAAACCACAAGATTTAGGCAATGGGGTGATAATGCTATTTGTTAAAGCAGACATGGCTATATTATAGAGTGGAATGCAAAATTGCATACTTTTCAAAGTAAATCTATAAGCATTTAAAAAATGTCTTTGAAATTTTCTATAAGAATTTTCTATAGCTACTTCAGGCTATCACCCTGGAGAGATTCACTAACTCTTACTTGCCATTAGGGGATATTTAGGAAAAAGTTTTAAATACTTCCCAGGTGAGAACAAACTCACACATCTCCTCAGGAGCCATGGCAGGTGGCAGAGAGTTCCGTGATGACTGTTGCAAAATTAATTATGCAGCCACTACCTAATATGCCTGAACTTTCGGTCTTAAGATGGTACAGCTGTTTTTTACGGTTTAATAAAAATACCTTCCTGAAGTTTACATTATAAATTTGCAATATTACACTCTTCTGTCTTCTCGACCTTTCTGCAGCTGGTTCACTGTTTGTCCTTAAAACTCACTCCACTTACTCTGAATAAGCAGGAAATGCTGTGTCATAAGCCACAATCAATCAATATAAATAAAACAATTCAGCACAGATGTGACCTGAATATACATTTAGAGTCCCTGATTGAGCAAAGCAGTGACACGAGGTTTTAAGGTCAGACAAAGCAGCAACGAATTTGCTCTGTGGAAAAACACAGAGGGGCCCCACTGCTCCTTATTATTGTCATTTCTCATCTGCAGAGTTTTGGGGCGCTCGTCCCTCCGCAGGCTCTCCATAGCCCACACCAGCTGCTTTTTCCTCAGGTCACAATGGAAGCAAGTGTGGAACAGTCCTGATTGCTGCAAAGCTACAGAATGGTAGATTCAGTCTAGTCTAAACCGTCCTAGGGAGAGATGAAAAACAGAGGAGAAAGAATGTACATTTGGGGTGCAGTCAGGGCAGGTTTGATACCTGGTTTAACTCCTTGTTAGTGATGGATTCCAGAACACTTTATTTCACTTAGCCTATGATGCCTCACCATTGTGATGTATATCAAAAATGGTCATTTCAGCCTGGTTCCTAATAAGAGGCAAAATTAGCAAAGGCCGTTGGCTTCTTTTCCTAAGATCAGTGGTTGGTGGGGGAACTGTTGAAACTTTTATAAGCCTAAGAAATAACAGAGACAACTTTGGAAAATGGTTGGAGAGGGGAAGAGTCATTTGAAATATTGTATAGGTAGGAAGTGAGGCCCCCAACCTAAGGCAGGGTCCAGCCAGTGGGATAAGGAATGACAAAGTGGGAAAAGCCCATGAGCCCTGCTGTCCCCTTGAGACCTTCAGTGTCTCCTCCGTAAACTTGGTACAGCTTCACAGAAACTCTCATAGAAGGAGGAGCAGAGAAAAGTAAGTAGGGATAGGATAGTCTAGGTGTTCAGTCCCCTACCCTTTTCCTTTCAAATCACAATGGCTGGTTGTAATCCAAGGAAAAGTCTCCTCCCCATAATGGGGGTGAGGTGGAAGTAGCTGAAAATAAAATCCTCACTGAAGAGGTGTTCAGGGTGGGTGAAGGCTGGTTTTCTGTGGCTCTTTACACTGGTGCTTTTCCTCTCCTCTCACCGAAACTCACCGTGTTACCTTAACATGGACCTTGAGGACAGAGCACAACCACTTCAAAAGGAAGTAACCAAGTAAGTGCCAGAGATATGCTGTACAACACTGTGTGCATAGCTGATGTGAAAAATTTGTCAAGAGTATAGGTCTCACGTTAAATGTTCTTACCAAAATAAATAAACAAATAAAAGTGGGGGAAAGGACCGGGAGGGAAACTTTTGGAGGCGATGAGTATGTTTATTACCTAGATTGTGATGATAGTAACATGAGTGCATATGTATGTCTGAACCCACCAAATTATATACATAAATTATGTGCAGTTTTTATATACTAATTATACATTTCAATAAAACTGGAAAAGACAAACAGAGCGAACAATGAACAAGATACCACATAGCATCAGGGGCAGAGACATTAACCAAAACAGAACTAGAAATTTTATAAGCATAACATATGTAATATTAACATTATGGAACAAAACAAATGAATAAATAAGTAAAATATCTAAATAAAAATATCATTCATAAAAATATAATTTTTGAAATGAACAAAATACTGTGTAGTAAAAAAAATTCACTTTATCAAAGAGAGCTTTGTCCTAATAAGATGTCTCAGGGTGGGGGCTGGCCATGCCAGAAAGCCCAACCACTCAATTAGAAGGTTGGAGTATGAGACATGTGAACCCAGCCCAGCCTCTGAGGAATGGAGAGCTTGAGACTGACTTCAACCATATTTCGTCAGTAACATTTGGGGAAAGCCCCAGAAGTCTAAATTCAGGATGGATCAACGCTGAAGAACAACCCATAGCCTTACTCAAATTCACAAGAGCTTTGATAGGAGAAACTTACACACACAGGCAAAGTAGCTGCTAGCTCCCTGTGGTGGCTGCCAGGAAGAAATTCGCAGCCCTCCTAGACAGGGTCTTTTCTATAGGGGGTTAATAATAAAACCATATGGATGGTAGTTACACAGACCACCAAAAAGAACAAAGCATTTCTAAGTTAAGAGATAACATCAAGCAGTTACCCATAGTCATTAACCTCTTTCCTGGGGGCTGACATTTATCTTTGGTCATCAGGCTTTCTGGGTAGTCAACCAAGTCTGAGGTACAGAGAGTTAAACAGTCACAGGAGGTTAAGCAGAGAGTCCAACATTTCCCAGATGCCTTTACTGCTGCAGCCATATTGCATCTCTGACTTCCCCTACAAATGACTATAGTGGATACTCAAGCTGCAGTGAGTTTCTAGGTTGACAACATTGTATATATTACCACATATCAAAGTCAGAAACATAGGGCATCCTGAAGGACGCAGAAGCTTTGCATTTGAGAACCTCCCAATCCCAGATTTCACCTGCTGCATCTCTTCCTTTAGTTCTGATTTTTGTCCTTTTGCTATAATAAAATTGTAATCATAAGTACAACACTTTTCTGAGTTGTGTAAGTCATTCTATCAAATTATCAAATTCGAAGGAGTTCATGGTTCCCCTTGATGTGTATCTAGCTAGTCCGAAGCCGAGAGTATCCCTAAGTACCTGTGAACTTGCAACTAGTGTCAGAAGTCTTGGGCAGACTTGGGAGCCTGGAGCACCGTGCCTTCTTAATCTCACAGTTTGGCTAACTCTGGGTTAGTATATTGGTAACACATAAAGAGTTCATACAGCAAAAATTAGTAAGTGGAAACATCATACTGAAGACCTGTTCCAGGAAAAAAAAAAAGGTTCAATAAACAAATAAAAACTCTTAAATGCCAACATTGGAATAATAGAATCAGAGAAGGAAAAAATATCAAAAAGAAGGGAATATTTGGAGGCATAATTGAGCCAAATTTCCCAGAATAATGAAACAAAAGAAGAAAGGAAAGGAAGGGAAGGGAAAGGAAGAAGGAAACATCTGAGCACCTGACTAGAAAACCCTGCAGAATGTCAAACAAAAGAGATAAAAAATATTTTATAAAAATTTTTAAGAAAATCAAAAGATAAATAGAAAATTCTAAACTCTCTGGAGAGAAAGAGGACATAGCGTTCAAAAGGGAAGGTCATATTGACTGACCTCTAACCCTTTTAATAGCAACATGGACTTGAGAACTTACAAGGAAATATTTTTAAAGAATTAAAGGCAAACAAATTTGAACCTAGAACTGTCTATCTAGACAAATTGCTATTTAAATATGAGATTATATTTATAAGTCAGTTATATATAAATTAAAATTAACGTTACACATAATTAAAGTTAACTAAAAATTAACTTTACCATTATCCTCATACATATAATTTATTTATGTGTATGTGTGTAAGAGAGTAAATAAACCTCTCTAGCAGATAAAGACTTCAGAATATTTGGCATATAATTTCTTCATTGTAAACATTTTGGAAGAAGTATTAAAATATGTAGAGAAACAAATCAAGGAGATGCTATCAGAAAGCTCTCCCTATACAATATTAAGTATTAATAATGTATAGAGATAATATAATTAAGTATATATTTGCCTAAAAATTTTAAAAGCCCAAAATGTATTTCCATAATAATGAAAAATTAAAATGCTACATAATGTTAACACTTTAGAGATTATAAAATGGGAAAATAATACATAAAAATTTGTGCCTTAAGATAAGGACACAACAATTCTTTTTTAAAAAGTACTAATAAGAAATAAAAAGGTAGGACAATTGAACAATAAACAAAGATAGTACAAATAAATCCAAAAATATTAATAATTACAATAAATATGAGAAGAATAAACAGCAATTATCATCAGGTTGGGTTAAAAAATAACTGTGTGGAAGAGACATTTAAACAATAACAATTAGCAAAAGTTGAAATTAAAAGGATGCAAAAAAGAATAACAGCAAAATTCTAAAGAAAGTAAACAGTCTAGCTACATTAATATTAGAACAAAATAGACTTTAAATTTAAAATATGTTCATAAGGGATAGAAAAGATTTTTACATATTGATAAAAGTTTCCATTCATTATTATGAAAGATATAATAATTTTAAACATATATACAACTAAAAATGGTCTTCTATACGTTATATCATAAAATCATGGAGCTACAGTTATAAATAGATAAGTTCATTATCACAGTCAGAGATTTCAATGTGACTTTTTCACTTATTAACAGACTAATCAGGTTAAATAGGTATGTGAAAAATCTAAACACAATTAGAAGCTTGATATATACACAGGCATAAGTAGAATGTTGAACTTACATATTGGGGAATAAACCTGCTTCTCAGGAGTATAAATGACTTTGTACAAATTAATCAGGTACTAAAATATAAAGCAAGTCTCTACAAATGTCAAAGAACAGGTAAAAAACAGAATATCTATTTCTTGGTTATATGCAAACCAACTATTGCTTTAGTTAAAAATTAATTACTAATGGAAAATATTTCCCACATATTTTGAAATTCAAACAAATATGTACCAAAATAACTCATATGAAAACATAATTATCTAGAACTAGTTGATAATGAAAAGACTACATATCCAAACTTGTGGACTATACCTAAAGTGGTGTTTTGAAGAACATCCCCACTAGTATTATGTATTTGTATTGGAAAGTAATAAAAACTAAACATTAACAAGGTTAGAATTCAACTTAAGAAATTAGAATTATCAAGAAACTAAAGACAAACAGAAGGAAAGACATTTAAGAGACTGGAAATTGATGAAATAGAAGAGAATTGAGAAGATCAATAAAGTGAAAAGTTGGTCCTCTGAAAAGACTAATAAAATTAACTAGGCTATGGAGACATTAATCAAGAAAAAAAAGAGAAAAGAAAAAAGTTTTGAATGGTCAGTCTTAAAAGCCACATACTATATGATTCCATCTATATGATGTTCTGGAAAATTGTACAGACAGTAAAAAGATCAATGGTTGCCATTGATTCAAGGGATGTGAGGAAAGGGATGAATAAGTGAAAGTATTTTGTATGACAATATAATCATGGATAGGTGACATTTTAAATTTGTCTAAACCCATAAGACTATACAACATAAAGAGTGATCTCTAATGTTAATTACCGACTTTAGTTAATAATAACATATCAATTAGGTTGTAACAATACTAATATAAGATGTTAATAATAGAAGGAATTATGTAAAGAATGAGGAAGGAGTATTATAGGAATTCTCTGTATTTTCTATATTTTTTATATACCTAAAACTTCTAAAAAATATAGTTCACTTTTAAAAAGACATTACAAATGATAAAATGAGCAAATCTACAGATAAAGTTTTAAAGGCAAAATACCACACACTAAATATTTCCCATAGTAATTAATTAAAATACCAAATTAATCAAGTAAATATTAGCATGAATAGTCCTATAGCTATTACAGAAAAAAATAGTTTTATAATGTTTAGATGGAGGAAATACTAAGATGATTTTACAAGTAGATACTATCAAACTTGCAAAGTAAATTTCATCCCAATCTTAAATTCCTTCAGACAATAAAAATATCGAATACCGAATATCGAAAATATCAAATATCAATATCGAATTCTTTTAATTCATTTTATAAAGTCAATATTGTAAACTGAATGGAAAATTTAAAATAATGAGTAAATATAAATTGATTGAAATAATTAAATTGCTTAGCAGGGTTGCTAGATGTAAGACAAATTATGCAAATAGTCAGTTGTGCTTCTATACAGCAACAACAGACCACAAAGCAAATAAAAACATGCCATTTACAATAGCTTCAGGGAGTATCCGGTGTCTGGTAACAAATGTCAAAAAGTTCTTATAGATTGAAAAGAAAAATCACAAAATACATCACAAGACATGGGTAAGAATTTTCATGACAATATTTTTCTTGATAGTAAAAATCATTGGTAAAATACTTATGTAAAAAAATATTTATTTATACAATGGATTATTGTATGAATCACAGCTGCACAAACAAAAAATTAATAATATAACACTGAGCAAACAAAAGTATATACCAAAAGACTACGTTCAACATGATAATCTTTTCTTATTAAATATTTTATTGTTCTATTACAGTTATCCCAGTTTTTCCCACTTTGCTCTCATCTGCCCACCCCACCCCCCACTCCTACAGTCAATCCCCACCCTGTTGTCCATGTCCATGTGTCATTCATACATGTTCCTTGACTAATCCCTTCCCTTCTTTTCACCCTCATCCCCCACCACCCCTCTCTCATCAGTCAGTCTGTTTCTTATTTCCAGGCCTCTAGCTCTATTTTGCTCATTTGTTTGTTTTGTTCATTAGTTCCTCTTATAGGTGAGATCATATGTATTTGTCTTTCATTGCCTGGCCTATTTCACTTAGCATAATGCTCTCCAGTTCTATCCATACTGTTGTGAAATGTAGCAGCCCCTTCTTTCTTTCTGCTGGGTAGTATTCCATTGTGTAAATGTACCACAGTTTATTGATCCACTCATTTACTGATGCGCACTTAGGTTGCTTCCAGCACTTGCCTATTGTAAGTTGTGCTGCTATGAACACTGGGATGCACAGGTTCTTTTGAATTGGTGTTCCAGGATTCTTAGTGTATAACCCCAGCAGTGGAATCGCTGGGTCAAAAGGCAGTTCCGTTTTTTGTTTTCTGAGGAAATTCCATACTGTTTTCCACAATGGCTGCACCAGTTTGCATTCCCACCAACAGTGCATGAAGGTTCCCTTTTCTCCACATCCTTGCCAGCACTTCTTTGTTGAATTGTTAATGATGACCATTTTGACCCATATGAGGTGGTATCTCATTATGGTTTTAATTTGCATCTCTCTGCTGGCTAGTGATGTTGAGCATCCTTTCATATGTCTGTGGGCCCTCTGTATGTCCTCCTTGGAGAAGTGTCTGTTCAGGTCTTTGGCCCATTTTTTAATTGCATTGTTTGTCTTCCTGGTGTTGAGTCTTACGAGTTCTATATATATATTGGAAATCAAACCCTTGTCCGAGGTATTGTTGGCAAATATGTTTCCCCATATAGTTAGTTTGCATTTCATTTTGCTGATGTTTTCATTAGCCATGCAGAAGCTTTTTGATTTGATGTAGTCCCATTTCTTTGGGTTTTTTTTTCTTTATTTCCCTTGCCCTAGAGGATGTATTGATAAAAATAATATTGCATGGAATGTCTGAAATTTTACTGCCTATGTTTTCCTCTAGGACTTTTATGGTGTTGAAGCTTATGTTTAAGTCTTTTATCCATCTTGAGTTTCTTCCAGTGTATGGTGTAAGTTGGTGGTCTAGTTTCATTTTTTTGCATGTACCATTCCAGATCTCCCAGCACCATTTATTGAAGAGGCTATTTTTACTCCATTTTATGTTCCTGCTCCCTTTGTTGAATATTAATTTACCACAGTGACATCTACAGCCATACCACCCTGAACATGCCCGATCTCGTCTGATCTCAGAAGCTAAGCAGGGTCAGGCCTGGTTAGTACTTGGATGGGAGACCACAGTGACATGGATTTATTTCTGGGCTCTCTGTTCTGATCCATTGATCTGTATCTGTTCTTATACCAGTACCAAACTGTTTTGATTATGGTGGCCTTGTAGTATAGTTTTGATATTAGGTATTGTGATTCCTCCTACTTTGTTCTTCTTTCTCAAGATTGCTGTAGCTACTTGGGTCATTTTTTTCCATGTAAATTTTTGAAATATTTGTTCTAGGTCTGTGATATATTCCATTGGTATTTTGATAGGGATTGCATTGAATCTATAGATTGCTTTAAGTAGTACGGGCACTTTACTGATATTAATGATATTAATTAATATCATTAATTAATGATATTAATTCTTCCAATCCATGAACATGGTACATGCCTCCATTTGTTTGTATCTTCCTTAATTTCTTTCTTCAGTGTTCTATAGTTTTCTGCATACAGGTCTTTTGCCTCCTGGGTTAAATTTATTCCTAGGTATTTTATTTTTCTTTTTGCTATAGTAAACGGGATTTCTTTCCTAGTTTCTATTTCTGAATTTTCATTGTTAGTGTACAAAAATGCCTTTGATTTCTGAATAAGGACTTTGCATATTGCTATTTTGCCAAAATCATTTATTAGGTCAAGTAGTTTTTTGGTGGAGATATTGTGTTCTCTATGTACACTATCATGTCTTCTGCAAATAATGACAGTTTTACTCCCTCCTTTCCAATTTGGGTTCCTTTTATTTCTTTTTCTTGTCTGATCACTATGGCTAGGACTTTCAATACTGTGTGGATTAAAGGTGGTGAAAGCAGACACCCTTGTCTTGGTCCTGATTTTAGGGGGAAAGCTTTTAGTTTTTGCCTGTTGAGTATGATGTTGGCTGTAGGTTTTTTATACATGGCCTTTATTATGTTGAAGTGTGCTCCATCTATTCCCATTTTGCTCAGTGTTTTTATCATAAAAGGGTGCTGGACTTTATCAAATCCTGTTTCAGCATCTATTGATAAGATCATATGATTCTTGTCTTTCATTTTGTTTCTCTGGTGTATTACATTTATTGATTTGCAAATATTGTAACATCCTTGCATTCCTGGGATGAATCCCACTTGATCATGGTGTACGATCTTTTTAATGTATTACTGGATCCAGACTGCCAATATTTTATTGAGGTTTTTAGCGTCTTTGTTCATCAGAGATATTGGCCTGTATTTTTTTTTTCTTTGTTGTGTCTTTACCTGGTTTTGGAATTAGGGTAAAACTGGTCTTGTAAAAAGAGTTTGTGAATCTTCCCTCTTCTTGAATTTTCTGGAATAGTTTGAGAAGGATAGGAGTTAGATCTTTAAATGTGTGGTAAAATTTGCCTATGAAGTTGTCTGGTACAGGGCTTTTCTGTGCCAGGAGTTTTCTTTATTATTGCTTCAATTTTACTAGTAATTAGCAGTCTATTCAGGCTTTCTGCTTCTTCATGATTCAGTTTTGGAAGATTGTATGTTTCTAGAAATTTGTCCATTTCACCCAGGTTGTCAAATTTCCTCTGTATTTCAGTGGTATCAATTGTAACTGCTCTTTCATTTCTGATGTTATTTATTTGAGTCCTCTGTCTTTTTTTCTTCATGAGTGTGGTTAAAGGCTTGTCAATTTTGTTTATCTTTGTTTATTACAGTGGCCATACAGAAGCAGTAGGGGATTGGGCTCCCCTGTCTGTGGCGGATCCCCCTGGCTGTCCAGGCCCCAGCCTCTCTCACAGGAGACTCAGACCCAGACTGTCCCCTCTGCAGAGTCTCCTACATGCCAGCCACGCTGGGTTGGGTCCCACAATCCCCTCAGCATGACTCTATCCCTCTGAGTTCTCTGTTGGCAGAGCTGCATGTGCACGTGAGCACCAGGCCCCTGCCAAACCTCAAGTCTCTCCTCTGCTCCTCTTTTAAAAGAGTGTCTGTGTGGCTCCCACACTGCCGCACCAAACCTTGGGGGGCTTGTTCTCCACGTGCTCCCCACACCCGAAAAACACAAAGTCTCTCTCGGTCAGGGCTGGCCACAGCCTGCTGGAGCCTCCAACAGTTTTAGGTAAAGTTTCTCTCTGGACCCCTCCTGGATGGTTCTGGGAAGATTCCCATAGTGATACTATAAAATGGGGCAGTAGGGGGGGGCTCTCCCCACTCTCTCCAGTGATTCTCCACCTCGGGCGGGCCTGTTCCCACTGCACTATTTCTGCTGCCAGCACCTCCCCTGCTGTCTCTCTTCACCCCTAGAGCTCATAGGTCCTGAGCCAGTTCATAGCCACCCCAAATCCATGCAGCCAGAAGTGCTGAGCTGGGCGGCAGCAGCAGCAATTGCCCCAGTAGGAGAGCCTGGACCACCTACTCACCAGTGCCGTCTTGCCCGCACATGCACACTCCCTGGACTCTCATCCACATTCGCACTCACTCACACACGCTCTCACTCACTCCCTGCTGGATTTTTGAGTTGATTATTCTGTGGTTTAGCTACAAGACTGGTCTGGGTCTGGGAGCAAGTAGACCAGAGCTTCCAGCTACTCTGCAGCCATCTTAGATCCTCTCGTCAACATGATAATCTTTTAATAAAGGTTAAAAGCAACAAAACTGTGTGAGAGATGCATACACTCATGACAAAATGATATTAAAAGGTATATAGCATATATAAATATATATGTGTGTACATATAGTTTTGTTATATCTATCTATCTATCTATATATATATAGTCTTGATAGATAGATATTTAAAACATTTATTCATTACTTTTACAATTCAGTATTTTATAGCAAATTTTTAGAGTTGGGCTACTGTCACCACAATCCAGTTTTACAACATTTTCATCACCATTTGAAATAAAAATTCCTTGAGTCTGTTCTCTGACAAGTTTCACTCTTACCCCCAGGACCAAATACCTACTGATTTGCTTTCCATTTCTATAAAAATGCATTTTCTGGACATTTCATATATACACAATTTACTATGTGTGCTCTTCTGTGCCTGGATTTCATTTATCATATTTTTAAAAGTGTATTCATGCTGCACCATGTCTCAGTATTTTGTTCCATTTTATTGCTGAACAATATTCCACTGCATTGATATACCACATTTCCTTTATCCATTAACCATTTAATGGGCATTTGGTTTGCTTAGGATACTATGAGTAATGCTATTAACATTTGGGTGCAATTCTCTGTATAAACTATTACCTTTATTTTCTTCAGAAGATTCCTGATAATGGAATTATTGGACTATATGATAAGTTTTTTTAACCTTGTAAATAATTACCAAAAAATTTTCCAAACTTACTGCACCATTTTATTTTTCCACCCTTGATGATGAGGTTTCTGTTTTTCCGCATCTTCACCAACACTTGATATTGTCTGGCTTTTTGATTATGCTAATTCTAGTGAATGTGAAGTGCTATTTAATTGTGGTTGTAATTTGTATTTCTTTCATTACTAATAAAGTTGACCATTTTTATGTGTTTGTTAGTCACTGTGTCTTCTTTCTCAAGATGTCTTTTCAAGGCTTTTGATCAACTTTAATTGTATTGATTTTTCCTACTATTGAATTTTAAAAATTCAATTACATATTTGTAATGCAAGTATTTTATTGTATTTAATGTTTGCAAATATTTTCTCTACATTTTTCTTTTTAATGGTTTCTGTTTAATTGTAGCAATTTTTTATTTTAGTGAATTTAATTTTTTCATTTTTACAGCTGTGCTTTTGGTGCCATAGCTAAGAACCCTTTGCCTAACCCAAAGTCAGAAAATTTTTTCTAGTTTTTCTTCTGGAAGTTCATAGTTTTAGTGCTTACATTTAATCTGTTTTAGTTAATTTTTGTGTATAGTGTAGTAAGAGTTTAAGTTTTGTTTGTGTTTGCATAATCAATTATCCCTAAAACATTTGCTAAACAGATTTAGACATAGATTCAGTTTTAGTTTTATATTCAAGACAGAGGTTCTCTCACATGAGAGGAATAGGAGGAGAGAAAGGCAGAATATTACATAGGGTGTGCAAGGTATTATCATTGTCTAGTTTCATTGTTCACGAGCATTTATGATATGACAAAAACAAACAAATAAGCAAAAGAGAGCTCCATTTACCAATGATTAAGATTATGTTTAGAATTAGAGATGTTACTAAGTCTAAGTATTTGTGCCAGAAGTCCAACATAAATTTTTTTAAATGCAGATAATGATGCCTAATTGGTGGAGTTGCTTTAAGGATCAGAAAACTGCATATGTGTAAAGTGCTTGATGTGTGGTACTTGCTCAGCCCACAGAAGCTCTCTTGGTTATTATGAGAGTATATTACAAGTACTGGAGGAGGAAAAAGACTCATTTCAGAATAAAGGCCATAGAATTTTCTGGATTTAGGTTAGCTTCAGAAAGAAGGCTTTTAAAAGGTACATCATCAATAAAAGTGTATTTCTGTTTATTCCTGAGAATCCCTTATATGCTTATAGATCTTGTTGACCTGATTGTCTAAAATAATGAAAATAGAAACTATGATTTTCATCTCTGCCTTCATGAAATACTTGTTCAAAAAAATAACAAAGCCCTGGCCAGAGTGATTCAGGAAAATTTACTATTATAACCAAAAGACTTCCCTACCTCCAAGAGCTTTGCTTTCTGAAGCAGCCTCTGTCAGGCACACGCATGCTGTCACCTGACGCAGCTGGTACAGCTGTTCAATGAATCCATGAATCCAAACAAGGGGACATAAGAACCTCTCTGTCTTTCAATACCTTTGGAGGAAAATAAAATCATGTTTATATATGCAAACATAGGTAGCTATATAATAGAGCTGAGGATACCTGGCAATAAAACATTCAAAATCATTAGGATTCTAAATCCCTTTCTATTTTGAGCCTAGCAACTGAAAAGAATTTTGAGAACAGGCCAGACATTTTCCTGTGACAAGATAAAACTTTACTGATAATGCCAAAAGGCACAGAGATGATTTAGTTTCTAATGTGAGTAAAAGCTAAAATTGCCAGCCCATTAATAATCATGAGGCACACCAAGAAACTCTTAGAAACTTGGATTCCTTCCTCAGTAATGAAAGTCAGAGTATAAGCTACCTTATTAGAGAAACTGGGAAATAGAAATATGTTTTGTCCCAACAACTTAGAAGACTAGTACCCTAAGACAAAAAAAGAAAAAATACTAGATATCCGAAACACTGCCGCTACAACTCATTTTGACGTATTCCAAAGAGGCTGTGCCAGTGAGGGCATGGCAGACAACCATCCCCCCCCCCAACTGTTCTTGTCATGTGTTTTCTTTTCCTCTCCCTCTCCCACCACATGGCATTTTTGTCAGCTTTTACCCCCAATTATCTCCCTCCTGTGTATTTTCTGTACCAATGAACACAGGATCCCAGGAACCCAAGGAATAAATCTGCAAGTCCCACTTCATTGCCCCATAGCCCTTCCCAAGCATCTGATCAGTTATAAAATTCTACTGACTGTATCACCTTACTGTTCCTTGAATCTGTTCATTCATCATCCCCACTGCTACCGTTTTCAGGCCTCATCATTTCTTGCCCGAACTACTGCAACTGTGTCTGAGGCTCCTTGCCAGTTTGTTTACCCCCTTCAATCCATTCTCCAAAATCAGCCAATGAACTCACTGAAACAAACATCAGAACTTCAGCAACTCCCCAATGATAAAATAACAACATTTAAATCGCATGGCATAGGCATAGCATTCACAAGCCTGCGTGAGCCAGCTCCTGCTTCATTCCTCAACTTCACCTCTCTCCATATCCCTCCTTCTACTTTTCATTTCAGTCTAAGTCAACATTGATCCAGAAAAAAAAAGACTAATTGATTTTAAAAATATATTTAGATACTTCCAGCCAAGATGGAGGTGTAGATAGACACACTGTGCCTCCTCGCACAACCAAAAGAAGGACAATAACAAATTTTAAAACAAAACAACCAGAACTGACAGAAAATTGAACTGTGGAAGTTTGACAATGAAGGACTTAAAGAAGAAACATTCACCCAGACCAATAGGAGGGGTGGAGACAGGCAGCCAGGTGGAGAGGACTCACGGCCAGGCAGCAAACTGGAGGACCGAGCAAGAGGGCAGATTGCAGACCAGGCAGTCCCACATTCATGTGCAGATAAACCAGGAGGAACAATTGGGGAGTGAGACAGACCACACAACCCAGGGTTCTGGTGCAGGGAAATAAAGCCTCAAAGCCTCTGACTGAAAACAACTGTGGCAGTTGAGGCAGCAGGAAAAACTCCCAGCCTCAAAGGAGAGTTTACTGGAGAGACCCACAGGGTCCTAGAACATACACAAACCCACCCACCCAGGAATCAGCACCAGAAGGGCCCTATTTGATTGTGGATAGCTGGCGAAGTGACTGAAAGCCGGCAGAGAGTGGAGCAAGCAGCATTGCTCCCTCTCGGACCCCTCCCCCACACACAGCATCACAGCGACGTGGGTTGCCCTGCCCTGGTGAACACCTAAGGCTCCACCCCTTACTACATAACAGATGTGCCGAGACAAAAAAAAATGGTGCAAATGAAAGAACAGATCACACCTCCAGAAAAAATACAACTAAGTGACAAAGAGATAGCCAACCTATCAGATGCACAGTTCATAACACTGGTAATCAGGAAGCTCACAGAATTGGTTGAATTTGGCTGCAAATTAGATGAAAAAATGAAGGCTATGCTAAGAGAAGCAAAGGAAAATGTACAGGGAACCAATAGTGAAGGGAAGGAAACCACAACTCAAATCAACAGTGTGTATGAGAAGGAAGAAAGAAACATCCAACCAGAACAGAATGAAGAAACAAGAATTCAGAAAAATGAGGAGAGGTTTAGGAACCTCCAGGACATCTTGAAATGTTCCAACATCCAAATCATAGGGGTGCCAGAAGGAGAAGAGGAAGAACAAGATATTGAAAACTTATTTGAACAAATAATGAAGGAGAACTTCCCCAATCTGGTAAAGAAAATAAACTTCTAGGAAGTCCAGGAAGCTCTGAGAGTCCCAAAGAAGCTGGACCCAAGGAGGAACACACCAAGGCGCATCATAATTACATTACCTGAGATGAAAGATAAGGAGAGAATCTTAAAAGCAGCAAGAGAAAAGGAGACAATTACCTACAAAGGGGTGCCCATAAGACTGTCAGCTGATTTCTCAAAAGAAACCTTATAGTCAAGAAGGGGCTGGAAAGAAGTATTCCAAGTCATGAAAGGCAAGGACCTACATCCAAGAGTACTCTACCCAGCAAGGCTTTCATTTAGAATGGAAGGGCAGATAAAGTGCTTCTCAGATAAGGTCAAGTTAAAGGAGTTTATCATCACCAAGCCCTTATTATATGAAATGTTAAAGGGATTTATCTAAGAAAAAGAAGATAAAAAATATGAACAGTAAAATGACAGCAAACTCATAGTTATTAACAACACACCTAAAACAAAAACAAAAACAAACTAAGCAAACAACTAGAACAGGAACAGAATCACAGAAATGGAGATCACATGGAGGGTTATCAGCAAGAGAGTGGAGGGAGTGGGGAGAGAGGGAGAAAAGGTACAGAGAATAAGTAGCATAAATGGTAGGTAGAAAAAAGACAGGGGGAGGTTAAGAATAGTATAGGGAATGTAAAAGCCAAAGAACTTATAGGTATGACCCATGGACATGAACTAAAGGGGAGAAATGTGGGTGGGAGGGGGTGTGCAGGGCAGAGGGGAATAAAGGGGGGAAAATGGGACAACTGTAATAGCATAATCAATAAAATATATCTTTAAAGAATTACATTTAACCCCTCATATCCAAAATACTATCATCTCAGATAAAGAAAGTGTGGAATACACATACATACACATACGCATGTGCAGTGGAATATTATTCAGCCACGAGAAAGAAGGAAATCCTGCTATTTGCAACAATATGGATGGACCTTGAGGGCATTATGCTCAGTGAAATAAGTCAAAAAAGAAAGACAAAATTGTATGATATCATTTATATGTAGAATCTGAAAAGCCAAACTCATAAAAACAGAGAGGAAATAGTGGTTACCAGAAACTGAGGATAGGAAAATTGGGGAAATGTTTAGCATACAAACTTGCAACCAGTAGATAAATAAATTATGGATAGCTATGCACAACATAATGATTATAGACAATAATATGTATTGTTGCTAAGAGAGGGATCTTAATTGGTCCCATTGCAAAAAAAATTATAGTACTGACAGAGGTATTAACTAACACTATGGTGGCAGATTGCAATATATAAGTGTATCAAATCAATATGGTGTACATCTTCAACTTTCACAAATGCTCTTTGTCAATTACATCTCAGTAAAAAATATCATTTCAACATGTGGCACTAGCCACATTTCAAGTGTTCAGTAGTCACATACGGTAGTAGCTACCAAATCAGACAGTGTAGGACTAAGGTACTTGGGATTTCTACAATCTTCTCTATGCCTACTTGGCTTTGGAATTTTCCATAAGCTGCCACCTCTGGCTGGAACTCTCTCTCTTCTTATTCACATCCCACTACCCCACAGGTGTGGGGGGGGCTCCACCCACAGGGCCCCCCAGCTGCCACCGATGAGAATAAGTCTACCAAGACATTATCTGCTTGGGGAGGAAAGGTGGCCGATCTCTCAGAGGAGAAGGGCCAGAGCCTTTTCCTCAGTGGGCTTTTGCTGGGTTTAATTTGCATAGGAATGAATACAGGGCGTGTATATATATGTACAGCTCAATCACTGTCAGGCAGTAATGATCAAACAATAGATAACATTCAAAGAACTATGGGGGCTTATTTAGAGTTAGGGTCAGATAGCCAAAGGGCCATAAAACTTTGGGGAAACAAACTCATTTCAAGCTTGGATCCTTATCATTTAAATTGAGGGTATTAGCAAAGCAGGTTTCACAAGATTTTACGCATTCTTTCTTAGGTCTGATAACCCTGGGGAATCCGCCCTTTCCAGCACAGGGCCGTACCCACCTCTGGCATTTTTTCATGCTTAAGGCAGGTGGGGGAAGTAAGGCAGCCAAGATATTAGGAGACTTCTTGCAGGCAGAATGAGTACTCAGGCTATGTCAAAGCCAAGGGGCAAGGGTCCATCACCCCCTTTTTCTATGGTCCCCCAAGTCCTTCCCTGAGGACCCCCTCATGACCATGCTTGTCTTAGGTCATCCCTCTCTTGAGGAATCTTACCCATCATTGGCTAACTGGTCATGCACTGGAGGCCAAGCAGGGTGAAGTAAAGTGGGCAGAGGCAGTGCCCCTGCCAGGGAGATAAGCTTTGTGTCCTTAGTGGCTTATGGTCCCAAGGTCTCTCACTCAGCCTTAGCCATGGGGGGTTACAGTTTCTGAAACCAGGCAGGGCAGTTCCCAACACACAGTGATCATTGTTCCTCCATTATTGTGCCCTTCCTGACTCACTTCCTCCTAATTCTCTCTTTGATACATTCCCAGAGCATCCTGAGCTTTCATCAGCAAGGAAGGTTTGGGGTTTGTTTTTTTTTAAATGGTGTCACAGATATCTCAAAATGTCTAGCAATTAGCAAAATATTTGACACTTAGTAAATTAAACGGACATTAGTGTTGCCTGCCTGGCCATAATTCCTGCCTTACTCAGGTATATACCCTACTTTATATGGCTCATGTGATTCAAAGGATGTGGAGCCCATTGCAGCTCTAAGGTCAAGTCAATCAGCACATGATATTATCCTGGGGAATGTTGTTGGTCTGCGACAGGCATGTGACCATAGTTCTATCAGACTGAAGGGAAAGAAATCCCAGAGTTAAGGCAAGGCTTTTGCTTTTTTCCCACAGTATGTGATCAAGAAAGTGTGCTGCCCCTATTACTACTGGCAGTCTTCTTATCAGGAGCCCTCCAACAGAGCAAAGACAAGAAAAACCACACCACAGGGCCATTAAGTAGCCAGGTTTTGAAGTCTGGACTGAATCCGAATTTCAAGGCTTCTGAGATAGTAATAAGTTTCCTAATTTTTAAAGCCAGTTTGAAAATGCCTTCTTTTTTTTACCTGCAGCCCAAAGTACATAATAGATCTCTTCTTAACTTATGTTAAATGAGCCCTGGCTGGTGTGGCTCAGTGGACTGAATGCTGGCCTGTGAACCCAACTGTCATTGGTGCGATTCCCAGTCAAGGGCACATGCCTGGGTTGCAAGTCGGGTCCCTGGTTTGGGACACATGAAAGGCAACCACACATTAATGTTTCCCTCTCTTTCTTCTTCCCTTCCTCTCTCTCTAAAAATAATAAATAAAATCTTTTAAAGAATTTATGTTAAATGAATGTCTATTATGTGATAGACATTGTTCTAGGCATTTTACAAATAATATTTCCTTTTTAAAAACCCATATAAGCCTAATATTTTCAGTGTCTTTCAAATTTTACATCTGTCTTGTTAAAAATCATTTCAGAGATAAAATCTTTTTATACTAATTAGGGCATTTATTTTTCTTCTACTATCCCCAAGGTGGGACACCTTCTCAGTATCTATTCCCTGGGACTTTAAATTGCTGGAATCAGGGACCATGGGATGTTCCTATTCTTCCCCTTTCTGCTATAAGTGTTTACTTCTGTTCTATAGTCATTCCACAATTGTATATAGACATTGGGTGGTAAATCATTTGTCTCTTTATTTTTTACACCATCAAGCCAACCAAATGTGACAGAAAGGACTATATATGGTCTAGTGATACTGGACTTTGACTAGACAGAATTTGAGTTGCATTTCTTAGGAAGGAAATGGGAGTAGGGAATGTTCTATATGTGGGAACAAAGCTGAGATGGGCATTGATGAGCTGTTGCAGAGACCAAGCTAAGTATTCACAGAATCCCTTTTCACTCTCTTATCTCTAGGCCCCTGATTTACAATTAAATTGGGGGCCGTATAACTAAATCTAACTAAAAGAATATGACTGTATGTAACATACAAGGTTTGTCCAGAAAAAGTCCAGCCATTGCTAAATAATGAGAACAGTTTGTGCAACAATGAAGTAACCTGGCAGCGAAAGAGAGTGCACTGGAATGCACATGCATGAACAATAACAACTTCGCTGTACTAGTCAGCGGGGGTGGTAGACGCCACTGAGTGAGCATGTGTACTATGTGGCCATCACATTCAAAATGACTGAGCAAGTAGAGGAACAGATCTGCATCAAATTTTGCATTAAGCTTGAACATTTCTCTGCAGAAACTATTCAGATGATTCAGAAGGTTGGAGCTATGGGCAATTGGTGATTGGCTACTTCATCACAACAATACGCCCACTCATGTATTACATCTTCTGCAGAGTTTTTGGGTAACACATCAAATCAACCAGGTGACTCAGCACCCCTTACAGCCCAGATTTGGTGCCCTGTGACTTCTTGCTTTTCCTAAAACTAAAATCACCTTGAAAGGCTAGAGACTTCAGACCTTCAATGAAGTTCAGGAAAATATGTGGGGGCAGCTGATGGCAATTGGGAGAATTGTGTGAAGTCCCAAGATGTCTACTTTGAAGGGGACTAAGGTGTCATTGTCGTATATGTACGATGTTTCTTGTATCTTGTGTCTTGTGTCTTGTATCTTCTTCAATAAATGTCTCTATTTTTCGTATTACATGGCTGGATACCTTCTGGACAGAACTTGAATGCCACTTCAGGTCTGGTCTTTGCAATGATCTGATGTGATAATTGACATTCTTCCATGAAGGTCTGCACTAAAAATTGTGGCATCGCAAAATAGAAGATGTCAGAATCTCCAGGGTAATCCTTAGAGAGGAGCCCAACCTATATCAGGCTAAAACAAGAACCAGAAAGCTCTTCTTATTTTAACCTACTAAGATTTTTATGGTGTTTTCTTAAAGCAGCTAGTGTTACTTATGCTGACTAAATAGTACTCAATAAATGTTTGCTGAATGAGGGAACTAGACTAGTGTATGGTATCATTTCCCTTAATGGTATGTCCATAGCGACTTCTGCCAAAACAAAAACATAAAATAAATAGAGCAAAATTTAGGACTATACACTCCATGATTCTATAGCATCTGTATGTGAATTATTTACTACTAAATGCTCAGCTCTCAGCACATGCCTGGTACAAAATATATGCTTAATAAACATTTATTGCCACTTTTCTTAAAAGGGACCTATTAGCTTAGTAAAGGCATAGAGTTTTATAGACCCCTCTTTAAACCTGATTTCAGGTACAGATACATATTTTCTAGAGTTACAGCTAATTTTATTTTTCCCTTTATATGTTTGTTTTTCAACTCATATCCATTAGTCATTATTTCATTATAAATCAGAAAAAATACAAGTTAATTTTAAGTTATTATAAATCAAGTTGGACATTTTATAAAGAAGTAAAAACATGGCATTAAATTAAGATTTTAAGTAACGATTACAAGAAAAACAAAGAAATTTATTCAGAAGCATTAACTATAACAACGGTCATTATGAAAGAATTATGTCAGGAAGCAATTCAAGCAAATGGTAATAAAAGATACAATTACAAGAAAAACTCAGCCTCAGGTTTCCATTCTCTGTCTTACTGTATACGAAAATAAAAAGTTATGAGTTATTTAAGCTTCTGGAAGGTTAGTTTCCATCACCTGGAAGCAGAACACTAACACTGTGATCCTTAATGTAAAAGACACAGAGCTTTTTGACCAAAAACAGGAATAAGGAAGGCTACAGTGTCTACTTTGAGATTTGAAGAGGTAATAAGAAAATAATAAGCAAGGGGAGCTAGAAACTGGGAAAGGATGAGGGATCTGATAGATTAAACCTCGTGTGCTTTGATTTAGCATCTTGTTCAACCACTTAGCATCTTATTCCCTAAGGAGTATATTTATCTTTAAGTTTTGTGGAAAGAGTATAAACTGCACATAGGAATTAATTAATTTAATGCTTCAGTGTTCTACCTAATCAGATTAGAAATCATTGGCTTAGATGGTGTCTCTTATATTCATGACATCTCTAAGAGGTAAATTTGTAGATTAGGTTACTGATTAAATGTGGGGAGGGAGAGAGGCATAAAATCATAGGGATTGACTGCCAGGGTTTGGCATGAGCAATTGAGTGGCTAATGGTGTCATTTATTGTGGCAGTCCACACATCCTAATGTGTATAGGAATCACCTGGAAAGCTTTTAACTATTTCGATTCCCTGGGCCACTCCCTGAAATTATGGCTCAGTAGATGTATGAAAGGAGCCCAAGGATTTCAGCTATTTTCAAAGCATCCCTTGGTAATTCTGTTGCAGATGGCTTGGGGTATTTATACTTTCTGATATATTTGTAACTAGGGGAGCACCCTAAAAGAGAAACAGAATTAGGGAAAAGTTTCTAAGTTTTAAGGGCAGAGAAGAATGTCCTGCTGATGTGAACCTGAGTAAGTATGTTTCTATCTGCCCTCTAACCTAACCCTGAAGAAAAATGAACATTGAAAGTACGCAGCCTGGACATTAAAAGATTCCTAAACCTGCATTACAATACAGGTAGCTCTAAGAATCTAGAAACTATGTGGACTCAGACAAAGTCCACCCTCAAAAGGCTATTATTTCCAAGTTCTGGGAAAGACGGGACTAGATAGATTAAACATAAGAAAATGAAACAAAAAGTCCAATGTTTGTGAGCACTGTCAATATCCATTTGCAATCCAGACATTATTATATCTTCTCAGTGCTTTAAAATATTTTCTGTTCATTAAACTCCTAGCACGAGATCATGCTTACAAAGAATGACAAACAGTGCTGTGTGGGAGAGAGGAGGAGAGGGACACACAGACGTAAAAGTACATAGTGACAAATAGCCCTAGAAAGATTGCCTAGCAAATGAGGTAAATAGCCTATAGTGATTGAGAACTTGAAGCATAGATAGTAGAACTAAACTCAATTTAAATTAACCTAGCCCCTAGGACAGGGGCGAGTTCCTCAGGTAATCAGAAGGCAGAGCCATGTTGTTAATGCCATTATCAGTTGGTTTTAGGAGTTTTGGGAGATAAAGGTTAATCCTCTAATTTCAGATGGTATCCTTAAAAGAACTATAAAATGCCATTTTTAAATATCCTTATGGGCACAAGTCAGTCACTCCTTAATTACCAGGTAAGTATAACCTTGGCAATTTTCTCAATTTAAGGGAATGCTAAGAATGATTAGAAGCCATACAAGAGATGGTGATCTCCCTCTCTGGGAATTTTTCTCTTTGAGAAAAATTGAGCAAATTATGAGGCATTATTAATAGCCATCAAGGAGAATAATTTTGAATAAAATTCAAAGAATATATCTATAATGGCTTCATACTCAGTAATTTCTTACCAATTTCTCTTTTAATGGCTCAATATAATTCCATTGCTTTTGGCATTCAGAGGCTTCATTAACATATTCTTACTTTCATTGAATTCTAAAACCATAACATAAGGTTGAATGGTATCCAAGAAAAAAACATTTCGTATATTTTGGCTCACCAGCAACTTGGTGCAGAACTCTGTTCATGTTTAATATATCTGTACATCAAAATCCTATTTTCAAAATTTTACATTTTAGTTGTTTTTTCTCATATTAGTAGACTAGGTAATGGATTATTCCACTTATTAAAGTGGCCAAAAGAAATGTACATTATTTTTTAAAAGTGCATGTCAAGTGGCAGATTTAAATAATCAAAATAAAAGGATTGGAATTTTCACTTACACCTGAAGGATCAGGAAATTGCTGTTTTAATACATTTAAATGAAATGAAAATACTCTGATTCATTGGGGAGCAGGTTGCTATGTAATTTGCATATAGTATTTGGTATTCACACACTCATTAGCACTTGCAACATTTTATGGACATGTGTAAACTCCCTGGGCACAGGTTCACTTTTCAAATTCAGTTTCTCTGAAATGACGAAATGGTCGAGGGCAGAACATTGTTAAAATAAAAGAACTGACTTCAGAGACAGCCACCTGTAGCATAAGCGTGGATTCTGGAGGATTTTCAAGGGGCAGCTCAACAAGACACCAAACTGTGCCTACCATGAAGACCTACAGAGTTTAAACCATGAAAGGAAGAAGCTTTAAGTAGAGAGCAAATGGGTTTAATGTGGAAAGTCCATTGGATGCCAGAGAAGAAAACAAGCATTGGGCAGGGAAGATTATGGGTGTGAGTTTTGAACCTGCAAGGTTGATGCGGACATGGCACCCTTGCTAAGGAACGCTAATCTGGAGCTCCCCCCACCCCCAGATTATACAGATGGCCATGCTTTACTGCTCACACACACATAATCATTTAATCATCAGAAAATTTTATCAAATATAAGTATTGCTACCTCATCTTTGTTTTCTTTTCATTTGCATGAAATGTCTTTTTCTACCTCTTTATTTTTAGTCTGTGTGTGTATTTCATTCTCAGGTGGGTCTCTTGGAGACAGCACACATGGATCTTGTTTTCTCATCCATTCAGCTGCCCTATGTCTTTTGATTGGAGCATTTAAGCAATTTGCATTTAAAGTGATTATTGATAGATACCTATTCAGTGCCATTTTATTTTTTTAGCTATTTTCCTTTTTTTTCCTTTTCTTCTTCTTCTTAAAGCAAGCCCTTTAACATTTGTTGCAATACTGGTCTGGTGTTAACAAACAGCTTTAGTTTTTTGGGGTTTTTTTGTCTGGGAAGCTCTTTATTTCTTCTTCAATTTTAAATGATAGTTTTGCTGGGTAAAGTAGCCTTGGTTGTAGGTCCTTGCTTTTCATCACCTTGAAAATTTCATGCCACTCCCTTCTGGACTGAAATGTTTTTGTTGAGAAATCAGTTGACAGTCTAATGTGACCCCCCTTGTAAGTAACTAACTGCTTTTCTCTTGCAGTTTTTAAGGTTCTCTCTTTGTCTTTCAGCCTGGCCATTTTAATTATGATGTGTCTTGGTGTAGGCCTCTTTGGGTCCATCTTTTTTGGGACTCTCTGCACTTCCTGGACTTGTGTCTCTTTTTTCCTTCACCAGGTTAGGGAAGTTTTTGGTCCTTATTTCTTCAAGTAGGTTCTTGATCCCTTGCTCACTCCCTTCTCCTTCTGTTATTCCCATGATAGGGATGTTGTTATGCTTTATGTTACCCCAAAGTTTTCTTAAACTCTCTTTTTTTTATTCTTTTTCCTTTTTGCTGCTCTCTTTAGGTGTTTTTTTCTACCTTGTCTCCCAAATCACTGTTTTGATTATCTGCTTCAGCAAATCTACTGTTTATTCCCTCCAGTGTATTGTTTATTTCAGATATAGCATTCTTTATTTCTGACTGGTCTTTTTTATGGTTTCTATGCCTTTTATCATGCTATTGAATATCCTTATAATCAGTACTCTAAACTCTTTAGCTGATAAATTGCTAGCCTCCATTTCATTTACTTCTCCTTCTGGAGAATTCTGTTTTTCTTTCATTTGGGGCCTGTTTCTCCTCAGACAAGGGAAACAAAAGAAAAAAATAAACAAATTGGGCTACATCAAACTAAAAAGTTTTTGCACAGCAAAGGAAACCATCAACAAAGTGAAAAGACAACCCACAGAATGAGAGAACGTATTTGCTGATACATCTGATAAGGGGTTAATATCCAAAATTTATAAAGAACACCAGAAAAACAAGCAAACCAATTTAAAAATGAGCAAAGAACCTAAATAGACACTTCTCCATAGAGGACACACACATGGCCAATAGACATACGAAAAGATGCTCAATGTTACTAATCATCACAGAAATGCAAATTAAAACCACAGTGAGATATCACCTCACAACAGTCAGAATGGCTATCACTAGTAAATCAACAAAAAAAGTGCTGGTGAGCATGTGGAAAAAGGGGAACCTTGTGCACTGTTGGTGGGAATGCAGACTGGTGCAGCCACTGTGGAAAGCAGTATGGAGATACCTCAAAAAATTTCAAAATGGAACTGCCTTATTACCCAGCAATTCCACTTCTTGGAATTTATCCGAAGAAACCCAAAACACTACTTCAAAAGGATATAAGCACCCCTATGTTCACGGCAGCATTATTTACAATCACCAAGATATGGAAGCAGGCCAAGTATCCATCAGTAGATGAGTGGATAAAACAACTATGGGACATACACACAATGGAATACTGTTTGGCTGTCAAAAAGGAGAAAATTTTACCCTTTGTGACAGCATAAATGAGCCTGAAGAACACTATGCTAACTAAAATAAGCCAGTCAAGAAAGACAAGTACTATATGATTTCACTCATATGTTGAACCTAATGAGCAAACTGATCTAGGAATATAGAGACAGACTCAGAGAGCAGGTTGACAGCTCTGGGCGGTGGGTGGTTAGAGGGTGAAGGGACTGAGCAAAAAGGAAAAAGGACTCATGGATATAAACAACAGTGTGGTGATTGCCGGGGGTAGGGAGACAGAATAAAGGAGGGTAAATGGTAATTGGAAAAACTACAATAATTAATTAATTAGTTAATTAATTAATTTTTAAAAAGAAAAAACTTTAGGCATTGTGTGAAACCATTTCAATTTTATTTGATTCACAAATTTACTCAAGACTCTGTATTTGAGATAAGACTCAGAGTGTCTATTTCTTTGGATCAAACAACCTATGTAAGAAGTGGAGGAGACGAGGTTTGAACTCAGCTCTGATTGATAGTGGGTATGGACTCCCCACAATGCCAGTGTCCTGGCCTCAGTTACTTCTATTCATCAAAAGAGTAAACCCATGTAAATAGTTATAAAATTATCTAACTGCACTTCATGTTGGATGCAACACAGCAATCATGCTTGTTGATTTTTGTTTTATTGTTGATCTTTTAAATTGTAATACATGCCTATGAGATTCAAATTAAATAATTTATAAAGTTATTTCTGATAACTGGGGGAACATGCAAATCAGGGTCCCCCATCTTTTGTAATATTTAAAAATGCAACAAAAAATAATCTTCTCAAAAAAGGTAATCTCAAAAATACCAGAACTCACTCTTTACTCCTTTGTCATCCCATCAGTTTACGTTTTTGCTTTGCTCAACTCTTTCAAAAATGGTCATAGCACTTCTGCTAATAATCATATAAATCACCTATACACTTATTTTGAGCAGATGGAATGGGTCAGAATACCAATCATCTATCATAACAATAGCAATCTGTCCAAAAAAACTCAGTGAGCATTTTTTCTCACAAGAAGACATAAATCAGCTAATTTAAACTCAGCTTAAACACACGTCTCTGCCTTCAAGCTGCGGGTCTAAGTTTGACTGGAACACTTATTTGGCTGGGTTGTTTATTTTCAAATGTATGGAAATATCGCAGTGCCTGACAAAAGTTAAAATGTGACCAAGAGCAATGTGGAGTTGTGGGAGAAAAGGTAGGGACATACGGGAGGGTGCAGTTTTCCTTTTCTGTTATAGCAGGAACAGGGAAAAATAAAACCTCGCTTTACATGCAATATGCTAGTTTTCTCCTTTTCCGAATAGATCCACACTGCCATCTGCCTGAGGCTGAGGACAGTCATTCATTCACTACTAGTGTGGCCAAGGCCGGGCCACCACACTGAACCTCCACGGGTAATCACACTGCCAAGCTCAGGGAGGCCACTATGCTTTCTGACTAATTCTCTCACTAGGTCAAATCATTTGAGGTCCAAGCTTCTTCACCCTCCTCATTGCAAGTATGCTTTACAGAGAAGCCCAGCAACTTCTGACACCAGCAGAAAGGGAAAGCTTTCACCAAAACACACACACACACACACACACACACACACACAACGACAACAAAAAAACATTGTATCAAAGAAAGGTATTATGTTTGGCTTTCAAACCTGGGTTTGAGTATGAGATTAGAGTGAGAATAAACTTTCATAGAATAGCCAGGTGATAGATAAGAAATTATGTGTATCTTCTGGCTTATATGGTTTCCTTAAAGTAGCGCACACAGTAACATTTATTGAGATTAAAGTTAATATCTTTGTCATGTTATCTTTCATTTCTTTCTTTTATTATCACTTGGTTTTTTCTGCCTTTTAGGTGCATGGTTCCATCCAGTCTAAAGAGTGATTAGCAGCTTTCCCTGAGCTTCATGTGAAACGGAAGAGGTACAGAAAAAATGTAACATACAGCTGCACTCAAGCTAATCCAGTTCACCAGCTAGAGACGGCCATGAGAAAATAGTCCCCTTTCTCCCTCCACGCTACGACTGTTACACACTCACAACTATACACAGCTTGGTAGCAGGTTTTTAGTAGTAAGGTTACCTTTCCTTAGGTTGAAAAGTCCTAAGAAAATGAAAATATAAGGATTCATAAACCCAAACTATATTTGTCATTGTCATTTAATTCTGTATAAGGCTGAGAATCTTTAAGAGTAAGAAGACAGTATTTCCAAGGATAATGGTGAACCAGCTCCGTGCTAGGGCTCCTGTAAGGCCAGGGTGTTAAACCCTAACAAAAGGAGACTTTAGCTGGGAATCAGGCTCTCAGGTGATGGCAAAGATGTTCGAATTGAAAAGAGGAGGCAGGAGGAGGCCCACATCTGTGTTTAAGTGCCCAGGGGTAGAACTGGGGAACTGCCTGGGGGCAACAACATGTCCAAGATGCACCTCAGGTGGATAGTGGTCTGTCACTCAAATACGTGCGTGAGGCCGGCCTTTCCGATGGTCTCACCAACTCCAGGTTTGTTTTCTCTTAGTGTTAAAAAAAATAAGAAAAAATTAAATAGATTCTTCCTCCCTCCAAAAAATAAATTAGTGGTGGTTTGATTCAAACTCCTACTTAATATGCATAGGCTTTGCTTGTGCGTTTCTGACAGTGTGAGAACAAAAGGGTCTGCAAGGCCTCCCGACTGTGTGCTCAGTGGCCTCTGCTGCCACGCGGCAGACAGAGGGGCTGACAGTACTTTCAGCGCTTTATTACCTCCGGCTTCTTCAGGCTTGGCTCCCTGGTCCCCGGGAAATTCCTGTTTTGAAAACTTTGAGTCAAAACCTTGTCTTAGCCAACCAGAACTTATATGAGGGCCTCAAAGTCTATGTTTGTAGGGAGAGTCTGAAGGGGAAGGATATTTTAAAACAGCCAAACTTGACTGTGGTCAGCAATATCCATGAAAGAGTTTTGGAGCTGGAGTTGAGTTTTTGGCTTACATTCTTTTAAAATAGACTTTCTCTGCACTCCTCTCAAACATTCTGACTCAGAATATCTAGGAGTGGGGTCCAGGAATCTGGATCTATGGAAGCTCTCCATATGATTCTGACTATATCCAGATAAGGGAATCATATCTTAGAACATTCTTAGCCACTGACATTTAACAACAATCTTCCTGGGAAAGAGCCCCAGGCAGTGCTGATTTTGCAGTGTCAAAGCTCATGCAGCAAGAGTTGTGTCAGCTCTGCTTGGGTCCAATCAAAGAGACATTTTCATAATAACCACTGGGTTTTCCAGTGTAGCAAATTCATGCCCTGACTGTTCAATAAATGTATAATGTTTATTTCATGATACGGGTAGAGTCATTTTCAAATTATCCTTTATAATCCTAATAAAAACACAGAAGAACAAGTCCTGAGTTCCTCTTTCAGTCCTGATCCCAGGGCCCAGAGAGAAAGAGGAGAAAGGAGAGTGCAGCCTGGAAGTGCAAGTTTGGGCAGGTCAGGATGTGCCAATTTGTGCTGTGGTACCAACTCCTAAAATATCAATGGATTAAAACTGAAAATACTTGTTTTCTGCTTATGGCCGTTGTGAGTCAGTGGGGACCTTGTTTTTCACAGTCACTCAGAGACCCAGGCTAAGTGAGAGGGAGAAATTCTGAGGAATCTACCGCCAACAATTAATTACCTTGCACTCACAACTGATAGGCTAAGCTAGTTGTGTGGCCCTACTGTACCATAAGGAAGCCAGGAGATGCAAGCCTAACGGTCTTTTGGAAGAAGAAAACCAACAATATTTGGTGAATGGTAGCAATGATAACTGGAGTTATTATTCATATTCTTAAAATAATCTGTGCCATAAACCATTATTCTTGAGTCAGACTAGTCTGAACCAAATATGTCCCTTATGGCTGAATAGTTTTTCACAAGTTTCTTAATTCTCTTGAGTCTGAATGGCTTCATCTATTAAATGAGCATAATTAAGCCCCAGCCTCCAAGGCTTCTTGAAATAATTAAATAAGGTAAAAAATGTAAAGCGCTTTTCACACAAAGCACCCTGAATGTTTGCAGATGTTGTTATTATCAAACAGGAGGAAGTGGGTCTTGCCTAGCAGAAACCACAGCGGTCTTGCACAGCCAAAATTGAGCTGGACTTGGAGCGGAATGTTTCTCCAGAGTAGGAATGAGACACCTCTGTGGGCTGCTGTGGGAATGTCTCAAAATACCTTCCACAGGGATCTCCAGGACGTGAAAACCACACTATCTTTTGGATAATCTCAAAGGGAAGGGCAGTTGATTTCCCTTTTAGATGCTAGGGCTGTGTTAACCCATATAGTTTTCCATTCTAGGATTCTACAGTTCTCTTCTAAGTTTCTCATCTTTCCCTTTCCATTTGCCCTCCCTCCTTCCACAACAAACCTGTCCGTGCTTTCTTCCACCAAGTCTTCACAATCGTTGCCTCACCAAGGTGGTGGCTGAACCTCTCACTGTGTTTGTTTAGCCTTACAAAGAAAAACAAAAAATCCTTATTTTTCTCTATTCACTCTTCCAGAGAAAGACTGCGCTTTATTCATTTCTATATCTCCAACCCTACACTGAGCCAGGCTCAAAGTGTGCACCTAGGTGTTTGAACAATGAATGAATGAAGGTGATTCTTTTATTTAAAACTTTTTTTGATCTTTGAGGCACTAAAAAAGACCAAAATCATCAATTAAGTAAACCATTAGGTTAAGAGAAATTAAGACACAAAAAATATAGTTGACTAATTTGACAGAAAATGTCACTTCTTAGCTGTCACTTGAGGTCTATGTACTATCTAAATGATGTCTCCAGACTTTAGCCTACATTCAAGCCAAATATATCCCCTTGAGCATCTTCAAGTTACTTAACTAGGTCATCACAACAAAGAGATCGCAAAAACTGGATTAATTTCTTGAATTGAACTTTCAATGCCCCACATGCATTGCTGACACATTCCTGAGATTCCTTTTCCTGAAATTGAAGCCCTCCCACTAAAAAAGAATTAAAGTGATGCTGTTGTGACCATCAATCCCTGGGCTCAGAGAAGTCATTTAAAAATGAGTGCTGGACAGCAGCCTACAAAGAAGGCACCAGGGAAATGACAAACAATGTGAATCAAGGCAGAACAGATGGCAGGAGCAGGGGCAGCGTGACATCCGCGCTCAGAGCACAGTGTCTCTCTCCCCCGGGTAGGCTGCATCAGCTCAAGTGACTATGACAATAGGAGCGGATCAGAGCCCACTGCAGCCCATTGAAGGTGGCGCGCAGTAGCTGCCTTACAATTTCTCCTTGAAGTAGCTCATTGCCCTAACTGCGTTAGCCTCACTGGGGGGTTGTGGACGCAAACTGCAACCTCTCTTGTCACCCTTCCTTCTGCAATAAACTAGAGTTAAAATTGGGTACATCTAATTAGATATTTTTAAACATCTGGACATCTGGCTTTACATAGGACTCAGTAACTGATTTCTCTAGTGAGAATTTTAAAATTACATTTGGTTTTTTTTTTCTTGCTATAAAGCTAACACCCCATCCTATAAAAACTTAGAATATTACAATAAGTATAAAAGTTTAAATTCAAAAATCAACATTGTTAATCATTTATTTTTCTCTTTTCTATAATCACATATATAAAGTCTTATAAATACTTCAGCCTTAAACAATCTCATAAATACATCTTTGATTATTCCCTCAGGTTAGAGTGCAAGGGTTGAACATATTTGAAAATTTTAATATGTATTTTCTTCCAAAATATTTCTAAAAATATATGTAATCCAAAAGTATAAGATATATTCATACCACTGTTCTTCAACAGCTTGAATCTGATGTGTACATTACCTTTATCAATTTGGTAGCAACTAATAAAATAACATCACTTTAATTTCTCTATAGTTGCTTTTTTTATAATTGCTAGTTTAGTCTTTTCCTTAAAATTACATATTTATATGTATTTCTCTTCTAATGAGTTATAAAAGTTTTGAAATTGGGGACTACACTATTTTTTCTATTTTTACCACAGTCTTTGCCACAATCCTAGTTATACTGAATGCATTTAGTAAATATTAAATAAATGAATTTTGTAGATATACTTGTGCTTACGTGATCAACAGCAGAGTTGGGACAGGAATTCCTGAATGCCCACAGTATATTGGTATAATAATTTTGTGGGCCTTATAAAACATTTTGACAAGAGCCCTTTGTTTTTTCAACTTTAAAATGAACAAAGTAATTATACTGCTAGTTATAATGTGGAATAGTTGTGAAAGTAAACCAGGTAATATGAGTGACAATCATCAAGAAAAAGTCACAATATCATATAAATGTAATAATTATATTTAAAAGAATTTAGTAATTGATAATATCCATTAACAAAAGGTTATACAAAGACATTTCTAATTTCAAGCTTCTTCATCTGCCATCTGTTATACTTTTCCAAACTCTAGTCTCTATTATTTGCTCCCAAGTCTAACAATGAACTTTATGAAAAGAAAAAAATGCAACTGCTGTTATGTGTATGTTTGTACTATTATTAATCATTCCACAAAAAAGTGTCATGCAGTTTTGAATAGTAAATCAAAATAATGGAAGCAGAATAAGAAATGAAGCCCAAAGGAAAATATGATTTGAAAATAAAATGGAACCAAGGTTATACAGAGACACGTACAGCAGAAAGATGTCCACAATCGTTAACACTGGTCACTTTAAGGCTGAACTGTGGATTAAGAGCTTTGTAATAAACCAGAAGAAAATGGAGAAACTTGATTAGTTCTACATTTAAAGTCCAAAAAAATGAAGTTTCTCAGGAAAAGTAACTGTTTTCTGCCCCCTCTGTCAACCCCTACCCCATCTCCCCCACCTCAACTGTAACACTGAAGTCTAAGAGAAACTTTTACCCAGGAGCCTGCTGCAAAAGTGAAGTTGTACACAATATCTTTAATACCCAATTTACTTTAAATTGGCAATTTTCATAAAGTTACTCAATTCTACCTGAGAAAACAAGGTCAAAGAACAATTTCACAAATACAATCTATTAGAAGCTAAGGAATGTAGTCCAAGTAACCAGTTTTCCAACAAACTGGTTTGGTTTTGGAGTAAACTTCAGATCATCTAAACTAGTTTTAAGCATCTTTCAAAATTCAATGGGCTCTTACTCTCCAAAGTCCAATTGAGAAGATCTGGGTGGGCAGTAGGAATCTGTGGTTTTTCAAAGCTTTCCGGAGAACATCTCTGAGAGCCACGGCCTCGCAGAAGTGAATGGATTGCCTATCCTTAAGGAATTTTGGATAAATATTTTCTTACCCAGTTATAATTCCTGCTATCTGTATTAGCCCAATCTCTTCAATTAACATCGATATTCTTAAAAGAGGGCTCTGTGAGAACGCAAACAATATATAAGGTAGATAAACATGGAGAGAAGGTTACAAAGTCAAAACAGAAGAGGTCATAGAATAGACAAAAAAATACTGTGACAGAAGAAATTACCTGTTGGGACTTCTGTTACGCTACCCAATGTTACATGTGCGGAAAGGAGGTTAGGTGAAGTCGGGCTCACAGAATGTACGAAGACGGACTGCTGGGAGAGAAGGCGGTGACAGGAGATGATGGAAATGGGACAGGATAATATGTCTCGTGTGGAGCAGAAGCCACACCCTTGGGAAAGCAGAAGACTTGTCCAAAAGTGGCTCCTCAAAATGGTGCAGATAGGGCAGGGACCTCAGACAGCTTCCATGTGTAGCTCCACTTTCAATTCTCAGTTCTGGACTAACCACCTGCTCCTCCCCCTCCCCCACCCTGCTCACAGACACTGCTGAGCCTCGTTCTACCTTAGGGGTCGTTTACTGGAGGACCCCAGTAAACTGACCTAAGGGCTTCTCAGGGTCAGTATGATCCCAGGACCTCTCGGGATCTTTCTTCTCTTTCATTTACCAAGTCTTTCTTCAGTCGTCACGCATCTTAAGGGGTGACCAGAACCCCAGTGGAAAAAGGAATGAAAAGGTTAGGGGTCAGTGAAGACACTGTGACCTTGAAAAAGTCACCTTATTTCTCTGTATGTCCTTTTTTGATAATCTATAAATCCCTAATTCTGGTCATCTAAATAAGGTATTTAATGTGTGTGTGTACATACATGTGTGTGTACATAATTAAACTTTTTACATGCTAATGAGTTAACATTTAAGTTTCTGTGAGTGCAGAAAGTTGTAAAATCACTGTGTGGCATAAATTTCCTGGCCATAATTTAATAGGCCAAGATTAGAATAAAGTTTGTAGCTATTTTCATTCAGAATCCTATTTTATTTTCCAAAATATTAACAAACATCTCATCAATTCCAAAAATAATTCCTCTCATTTAGTCTTTTTCATGTATGAAAAACTATAACCTATTTTTTATCTCTTTAGTTTTTCATGCAGATTTTGAGAATAACATCAACAATAAATATATGGTTAACTCTACCCACTGGTAAATAACGTTTCTTCTCAAATATGATAAGAAGGAAGCTAAATAGTGTATCAAAATAATGGAGTGCTTTCTAATACCCATTTCTTATTTGTGTGTGATGGTTTAACAAATACAATATTCTGACTCCAGACTCCAAGGCGTTAGTTTACAAACGCAACAGTAACAACTCATCCAGGGCTGGGAGCAGTGGATCCACATTTCATAGGATCTCAGGTGTGTAGGTTCAGGTTGGAGCCACACTGAATTGATTTCCTTTCTCATTCTTACCAGACCCCAAGGGAGACCCAGGTCCTCTCAACAGTGTTAATGGGAGATATGAGTCTTCACACTCCTCTCTTGCTGTTATCTCTATTCTAAATTAAAGCTTGAGATACTTTCATTCTCTGTTTAAACCCCCTTCCAAAATTTGTTCTTTGTAAAAAAAAAAAAAAAAAAAAACCTTCATTTAAAAGGGGCTTCAAGTTTATTAATTTCTTCAAATTATGCAAACATGTATCAAGGCCTCCTGCATGGAATTTTTACATTAAATTACAGCCAATACCTCTGTTTGGCTACAGACCACAGAAAAACACTCAGTTATATACATAGTGCCTGCGTTTCAGGAAGGAGAGGAATTGTGTAAAACAAAGAGCTGCTCTCGACACCTCAGAAGTGATAGGAGCAGACATATGTCCACAGCATCAGAAGGCACATTTTCTGTGATGGACATATAGGTAAAATATTTTCAAAAAGTTTTATACAACTGCAAGTTACTGCTTTTATATTGGATATAGCAAAGTATGTTCTCTCTCTCCCTCTTAATAAGCCATTCCAGGTCTAATTTTGGTCTCAGTTGTCCTGTCCAGTGCACCATCTGCTAAGAAGGCGATGTTGGAAGTGTGCATTTGCAAACTGTGTCCAAGCTAGCTTTGCCTCACACATGCCACGTGACCCTGGGCCACTTAGTTTTCTGATGGCTTTTCTATTGTACTTTGTAGAACAGCCAGACAAGTGGCAATGAGGATTCATGTTAAAGGGAAAAACACTAGTAATAGAAACATCTTGTAGGAGAGGCAGTAAATTAAAAGAGAGTAGAAAAGAAAGGCCTGTCAAGAAAAGAGAAAGTTCAAAAGGGAGCACAGTGTAAGTGCAGAGAAACTGGCAAGATTGACACAGGGATGCAATTTTTTTATAAAAACATGGTAAAATGATTCAATTCAATATAATTGATTATGCTCCAAATGCTTCAGATATTATGCTGAGTGTTTCATTCAAATTAGGAAGAAAATGTATACCTAAGCAATTAATTGTGGTAAATGCAAAATAAAAAATGACATAGTTGAAGTATAAACAGAAATCTAGGGAAGGGCAGGAGAGGGAACCATTTATTTTGTTGGGGGATAGATTTGGCTGTTGGGAAATCTCAGAAAGGATCCATAAAGAAGACAGCAAGTGAGAGACCTTGAGCAGACTTTGGGTAGGTAAAAAAAGGTGTGAAAGGCAATGACGAGACCTTCCACAAAGAAAGAAACCAGAAGCGACAGAGGGGGCAGGGCTGCTTATTCATTTTCAATAGGTGGTATAGATCAGCGGTGCCTAACGAGGGACGACTGTGCCCACTGCCCCTCCCCCACCCTGGGAGCATCATGCAATACCTAAAGGTGTTCTTGCTGAGGATGGAGACCAAGCATCCTGCTGGCATCTAGTGGGGAAAGGCCAGGGATGCTGTTAAATTTCTTACAGTACACAGGTCTGTCCCCCACAACAAAGAATTATCCAGACCAAAATGTCAATAGTGCAAGGTTGAAAAAACTCTGCTGTAGATTATGGTTTCTAACCCAAGTGCAGGGGGCACAATTGATATGTTTTGGACAGAGGATTTTAAAAGATTGTTTTGGTCAGGGTGTGGGAAACTTGTCAGTGGGTGACAAGGCAGAATTGGGGGATTCGATCGAAGGCTACAGCAATAGTTTCCATGACAGTGAAGAGTGGCACCAGGGAGGGACAGAAGTCCCTTCACATACCATTTACAGCTGGACTAACAATAAGAAAATTAAATTAAATTAACATAAGACTAGATTAACAAGAGAAAAGCGTATGCTGGGAGAATGAAAATACGGTACTCACATCATGAAATGAGCTCAGAGAAATGATCAAGCCGGGCATCTTTTTATACTTTTTAGACAAAGAAACAATGAATTGTAAAGAAATCTCCTGGACAAAGGAATTACATAAATGAGCATTAGAAGGGAATGTAAGCAAGTTTTAGGTATTTATTTCAGAGAAATCTAAAGAAATCTAAATAAAGATTGGGCTTAGGTAGCCAGTTAGGAAAGAGCAATAAGCTTTGTTCACACGGACCCTCCATGCTGAGTTAGCTCGTGCCAACGGGTGCCTTCAAGGGCAGGGAAGGCACTTTCACATGGGAGACATCTTCTGCCCTCAGGGGGATGGAGAGATCAGAGTGCTCTTCTTGCACTGGCAGTTTCCTAAGTATTTAATTTTAAATAATCCATATGCTATGATGGGATATCTTAGGGCAGCCTTCCTTGGACTCTGCTGGAGGAACACCATGTGCCGTGAGTCCAAGACAGGAAAAAGCACGCATGCTCAAGGACAGCAAGAAGGCAGGTGCTTCTGTGTCTAGATCACAGTAGACGAGGAAAAGGGGCCAGCTCTGCAGTGTGTTCAGGTCCTGATTCTGTCCTGAGAGCAGAGGAAGCAAATGAAGAGCATCCACATGTTAGGGGAGGGATGCACAATAATTAATTTCTCTAAGTCAATGGTTGACAGATGGAAAAGGGACTGGGAAGGAGCAAGAAGAATCAAAGCAGGAGAGAAGGGACAATTCTGGTGAACTTAGTGAGGTAGCTGCTGGGAGGGAGGTGGAGGCAGTGGAGTGGGAGACAGTGAGGTGGATGCAAAATAAATTTTTATAGATTTGACAGAGTTTGTTAATAAATTGGATTTGAGTCATGTTCAAAAGGGAAATATTACAAATGCCTCCAGGAAAAATAAACATTTTATTGAAGAATTTGCAGAACATTTACAAAAGTATAGATCACACATTCAGTCACCAAGGAAACCTCGATAAATTCTTCTAATGAGACATGCACAAGATATTGTCTCTGACAACAGTTCAATAAAATTAAAATACAGTTCAAACAAAAACAAATGACCACACGGGTATTAAACAATAACTAATAATAAAACAAACAAAAGTCTTTATTGTTCTAAATAACAACTCTCAAGCTAATGAAGAAATCAAGGTTGAAGTGATAGATTATTAGACACAAAGACCTCTATACATCAATTCCATTGGGACGGACAGTACAAGCTCTGTTCACAGGCAATACCATAAAATTAAATTGCTTTCTTACTAAAGCAAAAATAAGGAAAATAAATTAAATTATGCCTTGAACTCAAAGTAGAAAAAGGACAAGAACAAAAATCCTAAAAAAAGCAAGAGAAAGGAATTAAGAACACAAGCAAAAACACAAATATAAAGCCAGGAAAAATTATATAATGGATAAATAGTGACTGGTTTTTTTTTTTAAACAAAGTATCCCTCCCTCCCAAGAAATAGACAAAGGTCTAGAATTTCAAATCAAATAAAATAAAGAGAAAAGACCAATACTCAAAATTCCTATAAGAAATACTAGGTCTTCCACCCTGGCAGGACCCATTTATTGCCTGAAGACAAACAGTCCATAGAAGATGACCTTGTGTTGCACAGAATCTGTTTCATTTCCATCGGGTGGTCCACAATAGGGATGCCTAGAATTAATGGCAGGCATAAAGGTCTCAGTTGGATTTGCAGTTATCTCTATAACTGATACAGTAATTCTATGAGTTTAAGAGGAACTCAGCATATTATTCATTCCCCCACTCCCTCTCTCTAGGGATGAAGATGAAGGTGAAAGAATGGGCTGATGCAGACAGCATGGAGTTCTGGAGTTCTGTGTCATTCATCATTATAGGAAAATACCTAAGAACATTCTCCGATGGGGCTAGACACATTATTCCCTCCTAATGTAATATTTTATAAATAGTTCATAGTTCTTATATACTCAGGCTGTGCTCATTTACCCATTCTGTCCTCCTTGCAAATCTATAAAATCAGTACATTTACAATCACCATTCTACGTTATCAGGAGGCAATAAGAAGTCAAGTAACTCTCTCAGGGTCATACAAGCACTAAGAGAAAACCTGCAACTCAAGTCCAGGCCATGTGACTCCAGAACCCATGCTTTTAGCCACGTCGCCGTGAAGGCTTTCGTTAGACCTCAGCCATTTATTAAAATTGTACAATTTCTCTCTTTTCTAATGTTAGGAGCAAGGTACCTCATGACAAATATAAAGCTTACCTATCTCAGTACAACTCTCAACATCATATGAGCCAGTCATCGGAGCAATAACGTCCAGACTGGCATGCAGCGGGACGCTGTTCTGGAGACCCTAGGAGATGTGCACTGGGAACAGTTTCAAACGTGCCACACGCACTCGAGAAACTCTGCAGGCTCTACTCCTAAGTACACGATCTACTACTTGCAGAAAACATTTGGAGTAAATAAAACAGCTTAAATCTGATAAGTTCTCCTAATTTATCTGAACATGGTACACTCTCCCCCTCTCCAAAGCAAAGCTTTGAAATTCCCACCACACACTGTGCAGCGTGCACTTGTCTTTGAAACGAACAGGACGTCTCGGCTGTGGCAGGGTGGAGTGTGGACCCCTGCCCTCATCACTACTGTCATGTAACATCGATCCGTCAGGTTAGTCAATGGAATGCGACGTAAACAATGAGTTCCGGAATATAAATGTTAGAAATATAAATTCTATTTTGCTGCTATGGCAGTTTCTTGCTTAGAAAATCCAAGTGTATCCACTAGGAACTAATGGAGCCAATAAGAGGTTAATAAGTTGTCCATTTAAAAATAAATTGATAAGTTCGGCTGGGGTGGGGTGGGGTGGGGTGGAGGGATGGGGAGAAAAGGCATACAACTGTAATTGAATAACAATAAAAATTTAAAAAAAATAAATTGATAATAAAGAAAAATGTTTCCCTATATGCTAGTAATAACCAGCTGTAAACCATGGGAAAAATAAATAGACCCCTCACTCTAAGAACACCAAACACTTAGGGTCAACCAGAAATCGGTAGGTACCATTGAAGCAAATGATTATTCTTTACTAAGGACATCATCCCCACTCCCATCCTCACCAGGAAAGGTCACACTTACTGCACACTTGCTCTGTGCAGAGCATACTAGGGTTTTACATGTGTCATCTTCATTCATCTTCACAGTAACCCTGTGAGGTAGATTCTATTGTCTCCATCTCATAAATGAGGACACTAACATTTTTATGTCAGAAAGTTTAAAGGAAACCTTGAATACACAATGAAGCAAACTGTTCATGAATAAGGTTATTGTAAGTAGTGATAATGTTAATTCTCCCTCAAATAAATGTATAGTTTTAATAAAATTTCAGTCAAAAGCCTAACAGAATCTTTTAACTTATCATAGTAAATTTATATTTTTATCTGGAAAATTAATGAGTGAATACAGCCAAGAATATTCTTTAAAATACTAAAGGAATTTTTCTCTAATGGATATCTAATCAGAAAGCTACTAAAAGGTAACACTCACACGAATGTGAGTGTGTGATAAAGGGGTTACTCAAATTAGCGTGGACATTATAAATCACTAACAGATGTTGGGGCAATCAGCCTAACACTCTTGAAGACAGAGGAGCACGGGTGACTGGCCAGGTGAATAAAGAGCTCAACATGTTCTGTCACCTGCCTTTGGACGACTGGCTCTCCTGAAACACTGGCAGGATAAAACCACACCAGATGGAATTATCTTTGTTGAGTGTTTTTTCCTTCCTGAGTGGAAGGTCGAAATGATGTGGAAATCTCAATGTTTTCCAACCTATTTCACCTACCTTCTCCCTTTCTCCTAAGCAGCACCAGATGTTTACTAAACATCTGCTGATTATTTGACACCTGGGGGAACATGCCAAGAACATAAATGAGAACAATAGAAGACAGAATTGTTAGGAAAAATTCTAAGAAATATGTTGCTCAGTAAGGGATGGACTAGCAAAGGAAGCTTTGTGTAACGGGAATTTGGAAATGTGCAGGATTTTATGGGCGGAGGGGAAAAAGATGACAGGGAGTGCGCAGAAAGGAAGGGGTTGGGGAGGAAAGACTGACAGCAGAGAAACAGAGGGGAATCTGTGGGCTGGAACAGAGGGTGCACAAGGGGAGGAGCCGGAGAGCCTGAAAGTGAGTCAGGGGAGTCCATGGGATAGGAGCCAGTTAGATTCGGAAGCAGGGGAGTGACCCAGAAAGACAGTGACATTAAGAAGGAAAAAAGGCTTCAGAACGAGAAGAGGAGGGGGACAATGAAACCACGGGCCTGACATGAAGGCTAATGCTATAATCTAGGTGTGAAGTAACGAGCCAGCTGATGGTGACAAAATGCAGCAGCCACTTCGAAGCAGCATCCCCAGGACAGACCAGAGTTCTGGAACAGTTATTTTAAACCCTGGGGTAGAAGCAAATGCAGGGCCCAGTTGAGTAACCAGTAGAAATAAGATCTCCTTCCCTCAGTTTCTCCATCCAGCTTACTCCCTCCTCATCCCCCAGAAAGGCACTGGTCACAAAACTCTTTCCTCCCCCATAGCCCAGGGTTATTTCATCCACATTTCATCCACTGTCTTTAGTCAAGGGTCTTAATCCAACGTCTAACTTCATGTGTCTTAAAAGAGCAAAATTTACATGTGTACTATATTCCTAAAAAAAAGTCTTGAACTTTTTGTTTCACCCTAATGAGAGTTAACTTGGAAAATAGAATTATCTGAATTCTTATGTCAGTTCTGACACTGGATACTTTTGCAACTTTGAGCAAGTAACTTCTGAGACTGAGTTTCTTTTAATTTGCAAAAGGGGGAACTGTTTTCTGACTTCCAGTGATACTGTGAAAGTTGAAGGAAAAATACATGTATGTGTGTGTGTATGTATGTATGCATGTATGTATTCTAGCAATCTACTGTAAGGTACATATAAGATAATAAGCAAAGGGAACTATTAATAACACTTATAAACACAATGCTTTTTAAGAGTGGGTCAGTAGTTCTCCAAAGAGTTACATTTTCCTTCCCCTGCTGGGTCAGTTATAACACCAGCCCCTGTGACTTCTACACACCCACAATGGGTTTCTGTTAATGTAACAGAGTAGAGTTGAGATCATAACCTCTATTTTATAAACTCCTTCTCTCCAAGAGAAGTGGTTGTACTGAGAACAACCACTCTCCAGAACGATGTGATAAAATCATTTGCTGAAATTACTTTTCCTGGGGGAAAAATAAATAAAAGAATCTCATCAGGTGTTAGAACTCAGCTTCTCCTGCTATTTAAATTCCATTATTTATTTTGTACATCTGAATGGTAAATGGAAGCATCGCTGGCATAGGTTTCTCCAAGCTGTCTTCAAACACGTTTAAAAAGAGGATGAGGAGTTTGAGTAGGTTTCCAAGTATTGAAAGTTCCATTCTCATTTTTCATGTTGACATTTTCAAACCCAGGTTATCTTCTTGACCTTCTGGCTCATTCCAACCAGTAGGAAGAAGGGACTGTGTATCACCCTGTGATCTCCAGATCATTGGCCCACTGGAAACATTAAGAACTTACTACATGCTCAGACCTGGACTAGGAACTAAAGTGAATTTGAAAATCTGTGTGTTATCTCTTTGTGAGAAAAAGCAGAGAATCGCATGTGAAATATTGATCTTCGTTATAAAAAATATGTATAAAAAATTGAAATGCTTTGTAAGATACTGTGGGAGAGATAAGAATGTAGGAGTAAATTAAAGGGGACAAATGTGAAGATCTAAAAAGAAGTGGTTTTCTACCCTGGCTTTCCATTTGAATCACCCAGAAAGCTTTTAAAACTCCTAATACCCAGGTTATACCCCAAAGCAATGAAGATATCCAGATATCCAGAATCTCTGGCAACGGGACTTGGAGATGTGTGTGTGTGCACATGTGTGTGAAATTTAATGTCCAAAGATAATTCCAGTGTGCAGCCAGGATCACACACCACTCATGTGGCTCCCTGCAGGTCTGAAGCCTGCCCATCAAGGGAGGTCGGGTGGGGATGGAGAAGTGGAAAGCAATTCTGATTCTGAGTAGGAAATGCATTTTATTATTCTGACAGTGAAAAGTTGTTCCCTGTAAAGCAACAAGTGCAATTATCTTTTTTGCTTAAGGTCCTGAGGAAAATACGCAGACTCCCATGGTTATGGAGTAAGGTAGGTAACGTTAACCAACAGGTTTCTAAAGGCAGCATCCATGACTGGCTGTAAGGGCTATGGAATTTAACCATTCCTGTTATCCCAAAGTTGTCATTAGGGAGAGTTACTGTCAAGGAATTCAATATACCTAGAACCATCTTAACAGTAGCAAAGAGGGAATCTTGTATTAGTCGAATACACATGAAAAGGGGAAGATATACTGGATAATATAGGCCGAAGGAGAAATGGGCATTATGAAGTTTTCTGGGAGTCATGTGGAAAGATGACAATGAGCACACCGTAACCAATGAAAGAAGATGCCCATTGTGAGACCAGGCAGGATTGGAGGGTGCCTGTGTCGTATGAATGCATCTGCCCGTCAAGGACTCCCACCTTTACTTCCCTGCTGCTTAAAACTGAACCATTGGAAGTGTCCTTCTTCTTTTGTGACCTCATAGAAGAAGCATCGTGTTATAATTTGAAAATAATTTAGCACAGTTTGATAAAGCTGAAGGCACATACATATCCTATGATTTAGCAATTCCACTTAGAAATAAATACAGTAGTGATATTCTGAACATACCCTCAGTATTGTCTGTTATAGTGAAGAATGAGGGTGGGGGTGAATTATGCTCTTTGAAAATAGATTAAATAAGCCAGTATACTTGCACATGATATAACTTGTATCACTTATAATGAATAATAGATCATTGATGAATAGATAATGTGAATAAATTTCAAAAGAAAACTTTAAAATGGACAAAAGGTTAGTAGCAAAATTATATATGCAGTATATACAACTTATTTAAGTTTTAAAAACAAAAAGCAACTATATATTCTAAATTCTTGTGGCTTGATATGTAAGTAGCCAATGCATAAAAATTTGGCAAGAAAGAGAAAAATGTGATTAGTCTGAGTACAAAAGGAGCTTTAGGTATAACTGCAAGGTTTGGGTTCTTAAAAAATTGATCTGCAGCATACGATGTGATAAAATAATAACTACTATCACATCTGCAAGATGGGTACTCATTCTTAATTGCATATATTTAATATCCAACAATAGATAAATAAATGATTAGGGAAAGTCTTTCTATGATTTCTGGACAGTGACTTGAGCCAGCAATCCAAACGAACAGCTATTTTCTGCATGCTGCCTACCACCACATGCACACACAGCACATTTTGTACAACCCTTTAGATCCACTTGCTAACTTAGTATTGTGGATAAAATTGGAGGGGTATTTTATGCACATTTCACAGTACAGGAAAAGCTCAGGGAAGGTGAGGGACTTGCTCTAGACCTGGAAGGTAGAACCCGAAAGGTGTCTTCTGCCTACTCTTCTTCCCAAAATGTTTCTTAGGAAAAGGCTGCTGGGGCACATGGAATGTATTTTTACATAGAAACGATGTCATCAGTGGTGATGAGGCTTCCAGGCGAGCTCATTAATTAACCTGGCTTAGAGAGAACGGCCATGATTGCCTAGGAGCTCATTCTCCAGAGCGTGGATGCATGCAGGTTGCGCTCCTGGCATATGGGCAGGGAATTAGCTGCTTTGGACTCCCAGTCTGAGAATTATTTCCTTCTCAATTTGCATTTAATTCTTCTGGTAATTTACAAGGTGAAGTATTAGTTTAGTACATATGTGTATTAACACATTCTAGGGCTTGCCAAGTTCTTTTTAACTAAGAGGGCTTAGGTCTCAGACTTAGAATTTCAGCAGGCATCAGGGTTTGGCTTGCAAACCTTCTGACAAGCGAATAACACTGAGTGAAAAACTAATTCATTAAATAATGCTAGGCTGTATTTCCTGTTAATACATGTTTGAGCAAAATACTATAGAAAAAAGAGAAGAGAGGTCATAACTCTGCTTGTTATAGACAGAACGAGATTAGGGATGTAATAGAGCAAGTGGTGTCTGAGCTGAGTTGTGGAAGGAACTTGTCAGGCAGAGATTGGAAAAGATAAGTTGAAAGGTAAGCACAGCATATACAATGGTTTGGAATTAACCAATTTGAAAAAAAATTCCTAAGGAATATGCTTAAGGACTAAACAGAAGTTGAATGTGCGACAATATGGAAAATGAATGGCAGAAAGAGCAAAGTCCAAACATGAGTCTTGAGTGCAGGTCTAGGCCGGGTGGGAAACCTCAGTAGTCTTGTTTTTAAGGCAATGGGCTCTCTTGCAGGGTTTAAATATGAGCCCCATCATCTGACCTGTCTTCTGGAAAGATTACTGTCTGCGAGAATAAACATGGTTTGGAAGTGAGAAACTGGAGATGGGAATACCATTAAATAGTTGGATTGTCCATGACTTTTCCAGAACATAGCTAGCTCTTTAATGGAGATCTAGGGAGCATTAGAAATCATCTAAACTGACAACGCGTTTTGTTCTTCTTAGTGCATTTCCGTGTGCCAAATCTATGTTATGGTCAAAATCCCTTTGGTGCTGTTACAGCAGGAACAGCCGTCATGGCTGCAATTCATGAGATGACTGCTGAGCAGGTTCTTTGGCCACGTGCTGCCTCCTGATTTATTCTCCACTCTTCTCTGCCCTGTTCTTTGTTGTGGGGAGCAGACCTCCACAGTCTGTGTCACATGACTTCATTGGACCCTGGCTATCATTTGACTTTGGTTGAAGTGGCCCAGCCAGGAGATGAGAGAGTGGAAGGAGAGAGAGATTAGGTACATGTTCTCCCAACTGTCTCAGACTGCTTGTAGTTTGGCAAGGGCTGCATTCCTCTCACTAAATCCATAGTTTCTGTCAGGTGGTCCCTCTTCTGCAGCTACAGCCATTGATGTATTCCAAGAACAGCTTCTTACTAGTTTTGTTCAAAAAATAGACTTGGGACATGTTTCTGGGTATGGTTAAGACGTGTGGACACAGAAATGACTGCCATGTTGTGGGTTCAAAGTTTCTATGCCTGGTGGTTCAGCAGGCCAAAATTCCATCCATCAGATTTGGGAGTAAGGAAAGGCTTTCTGACTGAGTAGGTGCCAACTGAGAAGATGGGAGAACTAGTCCTCGGAACCCTCTTAAGAATGTACAGAGTTCAGGCTTCTTTTATGTCAAGAGAAGAAGAAATGGGAGGAGCAAGAGGTGATTAATGATCACAGACATCTGGGCACCAGCAAGGGTCTGAGGAAGTTTGTGCTTAGTCTGCTGACCCTCATTAATGTGGGTTTGGTCACAAGGTTCTTGCAAATCTTTGATAAACAATATCTACTTCCTTTATCTCCTTGGGGGAGGCACCTTCTTTTGGGAAGGGTCTGTTTTTGCAAAATTCAAGCACTACGTAGAATTATTCTCGTTATTAGTATATCTGTATGCAAGGCTAAGCAGAAGCTATTAACATGAAGGACATGGAAGAAAAGCAGGCTTGAATCAGGTGGAAGAGTCAAAAGGTGAACATTTCACTCTGTTACAAAAGAAGTTTATACTCACAGACCTCTAGAAACAGGAGGCATTGCACACTAAACAGGGCCACATTGGGAATGACCCAGCCAATCATCAAACAGAAGATGGGGAGGGCAGAAGCATGACCCAGAGACTTTATTGAGGTTTACTCGTGAAAGTATGGGTAAAGCAGGTTGAGATAAGAGAATTTAAACTTCTAGGAGCTCTGGGCTATGGGGAGTGTGGGACGGAGGGGGCATCCCTAGTCATTTTCACCTGGGCTTGGGGTGACTTAGGGTAGAACTAATAGTGGCATGTGTGAAAGTTTGATAAAGAAGATGATTGGGTATGGACTCTGGATTGGGTGGTTTGCACAGCAAAGATGTGCTCCCAGGAGAGCCTTTTGCTATCTATAAGAATTAGCTAGCCCTAGGAGAGTTAGTCTCTCCAGGGTCAAAGTCCCAAATTCCGGAGCATCAAGAACATGAAAAATACAAAAATATAGTCAATACACTCGTGTCTCTTAAAGTCTATGGGCAGCACCGATTTCCAACCAGTCCTTAAGTATGTCACTATCTCCCTATCTCTTGGTGCTTCTTTTAACCCTGTGCACCCCTCTACAAATAGCTATTTTATTAAACTCTTCGGTTAGCCTTTCAAGTGGGCCATCTGTTTCCTGCCAGGACCTTAACTACTTTAACTGCTAATCTGCATTTCACTGCGGGCCACATAGATACTGCTCTGTCACATATATTTCTCAGATCATAAAACTCTTCTTATTACAGCACTACTGATCTTTGACACGATACAGCAGCCTTTTCATTTAGGATGCTATTTCTACTCTGTTTATTAAATTTAGTTATGAAAAGTGCAGTCAGCCAAAACTAATTTTCCAGTATTTTCACTGTAGTTCCTTGATCTTATTTCTAAATGCCCGAAGAGTCAGCAACATATTACAAACTAATGTTCTATAATTGAGAATTTGAAGCTTTTTTTCCTCTACTAGAAATTCTGTCAAATTTCTTACTCATAATTCACTGCACGGACTCCAGCCAGAAAGAATAGTCATAGCCAGTCCACTCTGGGCCAGGAGCCAGGGAGCCTCCTGAGAGAAGGGAGCCTTCGAGCACCCCACGGCCATGTCTCCCCACTGTCCTCACCAAATTCAGCCTCTCTGGGCTTATTTCAGTTCCTCACCTAGGTTACTTTCTGTTTCAACTTTGGAGTGAGTTAGTTTCTCTGTCTGGAATGCTCTTCACTGCAGGTCTCATTTCCCTCACTCAGTAATTCCTACTTATTCTTCACTTCTCAACTTAAACATCATTTTCTCAGAGAGGATTCCTGACTGAACCATACTTGCTCTTTGCCCCTCAATGATCCTGTTCCTTTCCTTCCTCACACTTCTCCCAAGTTGCCATGGTAGTTCTATGTGTATAGTATCTGAGTGATCATTCTTCCCCCGATACGAGCATGTGCTTCACAAGGGCAGAGGCCATATCTATTTTGTGACTGCAGCTGCCATGGACTCAGCCCAGGGGACAAAGGCTAAGTGCCCACACCTAGAAGATGGGTGGATGATGGGGCATTAACAGATCCCTTCAAAGATAGTTCTTTTTGGCCAACTTCAGTACCATATTTGTTTCTAGTTAAATATAAATCTAAAAACTAGCCGTTGCAGCCTATTACATGAGTGCTTATGCATATATCATAGCATTTGACCTTCACCACAACCTTATGAGAGATGGGAAAAAGCCAGATATTATTTCAGTTCCAAAAACAGACCCAGAAAACTTAAACAACTTACTCAAAGTCATTATCTTTGATTAATATACCTTAAGCATTTTCAGTATAATTAATAAAAATATAATTTTATATAATTTCTCCAGACCTGATTTAGAAACTGAGATAATGCCTGATTTTTGCCCATCTTTTATAAAGTTATTGTGAAAGTGGAATACTATGATATATGCATAACCACTCATGTATTTTCTGCAATTATTTTTTTATCACCTATACAATGTACCAAGTTATCACCAAAACACAGCCTACCATTCCTAAGAGCCCATAAAATGAATTTCTAAATCACACCTTCAGAATGTGAAAGGGCCTCCATCCCCATGTATTCATTTATTGATTCATTTACTAAGCTCCTACTATGGGACAATCTCTAAGGGAAATTCTGAGACTATTAAGTTAAAGGATATCTGTGCTTGGAGGCCCACAGTCTACGAGAGGGGACACACATAAGCATAGGTAACTCCTCTAAAGTCCCCCAGCCACTAGACAGAGGGCAGAGGTGGGGGGTCCTATGTCTGCACATACCTGTATGATATATGTGAAGAGACTTTCAAACAATGATAAAACGATTTGCAGAATATGATCAGAGTTAAGAACATCTACAAGAGATATGAGGGACTTGGGGTTAGCAACAGTTAACATCTTAGGTTTAAAGGGTCAAGAGAAGGAAACAGTATTATTGGAGCCCATTTGAAAACTAGATCCTTGGAAGAAGGACCAACTGACAGAAGCTGTAGCTACAGAGAAGGCAACTATAGTCAAAACTTCACTGCAGCAAGAAGGGAGCCAAGGAAATAAATACCCTGATATGTTTCTTCTGCTCAGATCTCCTGCCAAATCTCCCGTCGACAAAACCAAATGGCAGCCAGGGAAAAGGGAGTTGAGTGATACCATTCACAAATGTCAGCATTTCAGGGAATGGAGGAAGGCATAGAAGTGCAAAGAACAATGTAGAGCAGATATAAAATGACCAGCACAGAACTCTCAAAAGAAATTTTTGAGTCCATTTGGTACGATCAGAAAGGCCTCAGAGGACAAGAGACTGCATGAGTTTCTTAGGGCTGCTGTGACAAATTACCACCAATCACAGACCAGGAGGAAGTCTGAAATCAAGGTGTCAGCAGTCATGCTTCCCCTGAAGAATCTAAAGGGCAGTTCTCCTTCACCTCTTCCAGCTTCTGATGTTGCTGACAGTCCTTGGCATTGCTTGGGTTGTAGATGCATCACCTTAATCTCTGCCTTTGATGTCACAAAGTCTTCCTCCCTATGTGCATGTCTCCATGTCTTTACATGGCCATGTTATGAGAACATCAGTCACTGCATTTAGGGCCCACCCTAATGAGTGTGACCTCATCTAACCTCATTATACTTACAAAGACTCTTTACAAATAAGGTCACATCCTGAGCTTCCACAGAGACATGAATTTTGGGAAGACACTATTGAACCCAGTACAGAGATCATTTGACCACTATGAACTGAAAGTTCATAGATACCAAGCAGGCACATTTTGAGGGAGGACATGGCCCTCTGACCACAGCTGTGTGCAAGCAGAAACCTTGTCCCCACTGTAAAGTCCACTCTACATGCTGTTATTTTCATGCCTGTTCCAAAGATGCCATGAAAGATCTATGTCTGGAATGGGATAGGAGGGTAACAACTGGTTCAGGAGACGCTGGCTGGTGGGAATTTTCAATATAAAAATATAGAAAAAGCTTGAGATATTTGGGAGAGTTCATCTAAAATGTTCTGAGTGCTCAATTGGACCTAAATGACAAAGATGTCATGAAATCAACTTTACAAAGGACAGGAAGGAACAGTGTTCCCAAGGGTCAGACAAGGAGTAGTCAGGAAAGGGTGCCAGTCTGAAGAGGGCTAGAAAAGATTGATTTTCCCTCATCAGGTTAAGTCTAGCCGAGAAGTCACCATCTATGTGGATGATGATGTCTGGGAAAGTAAGGAATAGTCTCGGGGACCCTCTGCCAGAAACTGCAGTAGGGGCTCAGTTCTCAGAGGAGCTACAGAGCACACATTTTGTTGGGCTTAGGAAGAAATACTATGATCTTAAGTATGTTGAACTATGAGCTAAGATGTAGCAAGCAGAGAAAAAAAAACGCCATTGAGCACAGTAAGAAGTCAGGCACATCCCGGGCTTGGTCAAGGAAAACATCATGGGAGCAGGGCGAGAAGAGTTCACCAGTCACAGAAAAAGTTGGTCCTCTAGGATTTCTTATCCCTTGTGACCAACTTAGTGGAGCAACGCAATAGTTCTCAGTAATATTAAATGTATTAAATTACATTTTTATCAATGATTAGATGGAAAATAAGGGGTTGAATATAAGCCAAAGTATTTTGTATATTTGTTAGAATTGCATGACGAATCCATTTCCCAGCACCTAGTGTACTGTGTCTCTTCATAGCAAAGCGTGACATTTAGCAAGAGTTTTCAAATCATGTTCCTTTTGATCTGAAGTTTTTTGTAGACAGCATATGTTAGGGTCTTGTTTTGTTATCTGTTCAGTCACTGTATGCTTTTGATTGGAGCATTTAATCCATTTGCATTTAAAGGAATTATTGATATATATTTATGGCCATTTTATTATTCATATTTTTACCTTTTTTTCTACTTCTTAAAAAAGACCTTTCATATTTTTAGTAATACTGGTTTGGTGGTAATTAACTCCTTTAGCTTTTTCTAGGAAGCTCTTTGTTTGTCCTTTTATTTTAACTGATGGCTTTGCTGGGTAGAGTAATCTTAATTGTAGGTTCTTGCTATTCATCACTTTGACCAACATTACTTTTAAAGGAAATGTGTGAGTGTATGTTTCTAATTGGTTATGGCTAACCTAGAGGAAAAAATACAGTTTTTTGTGTATTTGTTTCTTAACTGGCCATTTTACTCAACTGTCATAGGTTCTAATATTTTTTCTGTTTTTCACTTTAATCTCATATACTGAGAAATTTACTTGCCCATTTCCAAAAGTTAGGCATGTTAGTTCTCTACTTGCATATGTGAGTTTTGATGATGAAGGAATTTGGAATGGATTTTAACGTAGGCAGTGAAGGTCCAGTGGTATTTACCAATGGAACTCCAGGCTTTGGGAAGCATCAGGGCACTAGTACTCAGGATATGTATGTTAATGGGGAGGGGAGAAAGAAGGATGGAGCAGAGGAAGTGATAACAAAATTACTGAAATGAGGATTTAGAGAAATATTTAAAGCAAGTTTGAGTTCACCTGGATTAGAGCTGTAAGGAAACTTGAAAGTTATCAGGCTGACAATCTCCTTTTATCTATGAAAAGAGTAAGTCCAAAGAGGAGAAGATAATTTACCAGGGCTGCAAGGATTTACCAGTGGCTAAGTCTGGGTTCTTTCCAGGTCTCTTTCCACTCTCACTACACTGAACAGGGGACCAACCTCCCAAAGGAATAGTCAAGCCAATAGGAATCCAAGAAGCAACACAAAGTCTTTAGTCTTATCCTATCACTTGATTGAGGAGGTGGTAGAATACATTATGTGTCCCATATCTCCACGGGATGTTGTATTGGAGAAATAGAGAGATATAGAGATAGATAGATGATAGATAGATAGATAGATGACAGATAGATAGATGATAGATAGATACATAGATAGATGATAGATAGATAGATGATAGATAGATAGATACATAGATAGATGATAGATAGATAGATAGATGATACATAGATAGATACATAGATAGATGATAGATAGATAATAGATGATAGATAAAAGACAGTATAATGGGCCATCAATTATTTCTCCTTCTATAGTTATTGGCCCTTGAAAAAATATATTTATTTCCTTGGGCCGGAGCAGTTATCACCTTAAAAATAAAAAAGCCCATTTAAATTGGAGGCTACACCCAGTCCACAGACGTGCTTTCATTTTTCTGTGTTTGAAAACATTTCTAGTTATTTGACAACATTTAGAAGCCATGAAAGTTCACATGAAATCTAGATTTCTGGCTTTTCTAGAAAAATGTGAAGATCTTGCAACACTGGGCCAACTTGCCACATGTACCAATTGTCTGGATGGGGGGTTCGCCACTCCCCATCAGCCATCATCCCTACTTATTTACTGAGGTTGTCCACCTTGCCCCAATGAGCTTCTCTAACATAATCTCACAATCTTCCTAGCTCTGAGGTTCTGTGAATCCGTGATATTCTGATTCTCGGCATGGTCTTGGCAAATATACCAAGTAAAGTTTACCCATACATCTGTCCTTCTGAATATCTCCTCCTCTATGTTGTTTCAGGCTCAGGAGATTTCTCCACTTCCCTATTGTTTCGCACACCTCTTCTTCCTGGTGCCCAGGCTACTAGGTCTTGGCAATGCAGTCCCAGAGTCTTTGCCAGCCATTTGGATGTTCTCCATTTCTCTTCTAAACTAAATGGCTTGGCTTCTGGATACTGCCCAGCATGGCTTGGGAAGGAGAAAGTGACAGACCTGGCTTCCCTGGCTCTCTCCCAGGACAAACTACTCTGCTGTCTTTTTATACCTTAATTCCACAAACCCCAGGGTGGTAAATGAGTCAGCATCAAATGGTGACTATTGTATGTCTAGGGAAAAGAGGGCAGAATTGACATTAGGTTCTTAGCCTGCTACTGGTTCCTGCAGTCAAGAAGAGCAAGCAAGCACAGAGTACATCCTGGTGCAATGGAGTCTGGTGTAATCTGATAGAGCTGCACAGGAGGCAGTCATGCTGAAGTCAGAATAGAGTTCCAAGAGCGTTGTCAATCTTCACAATCCGGGAAAGTGTGAGAGTATTGCGGACATCCAGGCAAAGATTGAGAAGGTAAAAAGTACATCAAGAGTGTCAGGCTGAAGCAGTTACCGCAAGAGAAAATAAGTGCTTGAGTGGAGTCCGGGATGATTATGAGAAACTCCTTTTAGCCATGAGACCAAGGTATAAGAAGAAATGGGCATAATTTGTGGCCACCTATGGAACAGGTTGGGCTCACAATTAAAATCCCAGGATGGCAGCTTCTCTGTGGGAATTTGTCAGGCTGAGCTGGCTAATGACCTAATCCTCCTCAAAGCTTAAACTCAACAAGAAAAAGGATTGTTTGGCAAATTTAATGCTTGTGTAGGACTGGGAGTGTGGGCATGCTCGACCCTCTAGGTCAAGTCCTTACCTCTATGTATTTGATCATTAGGTACAGAGTACCCAAGACTAGGCTTTGTGTAGACACAACTTGTTGTAGCTAAGCAAGGTTCTCCTAATGTTGGGTCAGAATGGGTTTGTTTTGTTTGGGGGGCTTAGTAGGCTCCTCTTCAGGTGATCTCCATGGGCAACATGTGCAGCAAGGGAAGACTAGGACTCCCAACTTGTAGCTCACTAATGTTCCAAGTCAAAAATTGACCAAGGGAAGCCTACCACCAAGCTACAGCCATCCATTCATAGATACTGAGAGTCTGAGTCTCTCTAGGTCAGGTTCAGAGAGAGACCTTGCATGACAACCATGAGGTCTCCAGCTCCCTCTGCTCCTAACGGCTCTGGCCCTGTGTGTGCCTGTGAAGCCCAAAACACCAGGGAACAGAGAGCAGAAGAGTGAATTATGGTGAACTGGCAGAATGTTGTTTTCTATCTTAAAGTTTCTCTTAGGATCCCTCCTCCCGCTGTCTCTGAGAAACATTTAACCAGTCTTGAGTTCTGTTCCACTACTTACCAGGGGGAGAGCCAGAAGTAGATGAACAAAATCAATGCAATTCTTCTTGCCTCACTTGGAAAGCTCTGAATGGATCTTAAGTGAGAATGAAATGCCACATAAGAAAAAGATTCAAGGAAACAAAGAGCCAAGTGGGAGATAATTTAATTAAACAAAGATTTATTGGGTGCCCTTTGGGTGTCAGACCTGCTAGAAGCTGAGGTTACAAGAGTGAATGAGATAGGGATCTCCCTGCCCTCAAGGAACTCTCCAGATGTCAGGAGAGACAGACGTGCACACATAATGGCAATCCGATGGGATGAGGACCAAGAGACATGGGACTCAGCTCTGTCAGGGTAGTGAGGATGTGGGTAGAGTGGGTGATGGGGGCAAGGGTGGGAAGGGTAAGATAATAGAGACCTTCACAGAGAAAGCACCACCTGAGATGACCTTTAAAACAGAAGTATAACCTTGTATGGGGAGAAGGGTGAAAGAAGGATGAAGTGTTCCAAATATAGGTAAACCATGACCAGGGGGCATTGGTCTGAAAATAGTCCTATAGTCCTATGTGAGTCTGATAGTGTGGCTGAACCTCAACTCAGCACCAGTTCTGTGACTTCTCATTTTAAACTTACTGTGATCCTAAATTAATTGGATACACATTCCTCCCCACTGTGTTCTTGTCATGCATGGTACCCTAATTTCCCAATTGCATAAACAGTAATGTGATTTACCCTTATATCTCCTCTCATATATCATAATATCCCAAGTTGTATAGTTTTTACCTTTCTTCTATCAACCTTTCTCCTCCTTCCCACAGTCTACTCTTACGTACTAAGTTCTGAGTTTCATCATTCCTTCTGTGAATTCTTCCAAAAGGTTTTAACTCAACTCTCTGCCCAGAGTTTGGGCCAAATCCAATCTTCCCTCTACAGAGAGTGATCTTTCTGAGATGAAGATGAAAATCTAGTGTATCACCCCTTGGCTTAAAACCCTTCCAGGTCCTGCACTAGTTTTTAGGAGAGGTAACCATCTGACCCCTCCTTGCAACTTTTTCAACCACTCTCCACCATTTCCTCCTAATGGTACAAATTTTCTGGAAATTAAAGGACCAGAACCCTTCTTAACAGCTCTGCCTCCCACTGGCATCCCTTCATCCAAGTAGCTCTTAACCCTCCTTCAAAAAACAGCTCCAATTTCTCCATCTCTAGGAAATCATCCCTGAAACGTCAGCCTGTGTTGTATGCATTTAGCACTGGGCCACACTGTCCTGTAATAGATACCTGACTATCTTCTCCATAAGGATAGATGGTAAACACTGCAGGTCCAATCAATGATCAATTCTGGTGTCTTCTATACCTAGTAAAATGCCTAGGCATATTAGGACATAAGTGGTGAATGAATGAATGAATAAAATGTTTGAATAAATGAATGGCTCAATCATGCCATCAACAGTCAATCTACTAGTCCCAAAGGTCTCAGGCTGAACTGAATTCTCTATTAGTTGAAATTTACTGTAGGACCTTTATAAGGCACTTAAGAGAGCCAGCTGAATCAAATACAATCAAATTACTAATCAATTTATTCACTGCTCTGTTCTCTAAAATTAGGAGCATGGAAATGAATATGTATGAACATGTATAATTATAGAAACTTATGCACATAAATTATCTGGCAGAGCTCCCGGTGCTATACTTACAGGAGTAAGAGGTTTATTTTCACGTACCTTCACTGCAGACCTGCCTCTGAGGCACCATGTGCTAGAAATAAAGTGGTTAAAGACTCCCCCCACTTTTACTACTCATTCATTGTCTGTTCTTTGATATTCTGCTCTCAAAGCATCAGAATTCTCCAGTGGCATTCTTGGGTGGCAGAGACCTATGGATTAGGGAGATGAAATGTGGTATTGCTGGCTTTGAAATTTCATCACATCCCCAGGAAACTAAATGTTTCTCTCATTGGTCTTTTTTTCAAAGGAGTGGTTGATGACACCAAGTTCTCTATTCCTTCAATTCTTTAAAAAAAAAAAAGACAAATATTTTTTTCTTGTGATGTCATGTGGAGAGGCTGGAATTGATATATACAATTTCTAAAAACTTCTCAAGAAACTCACCTCATTTGCTAAACCTGAATGCTGGCCATTCATCGTTGCTCAGCATTTTATGACTGCTATAGTCCCCAGACCATGGGTGACATTATGGACAAATATATCATACTGATGGCACAAGTGTTTGGAAATTATGTGTCCTCAATGTTGGGGAAAGATATTTGTCACCTTTGTAGCACCAGTAATGTGAAAAGAACAGGCTTTTGAAACTAAAAGATACTGCTTCAAATCCCAGCTCCATGACTTACTAGTTGCATAAACTTGAACAAATTAATTCACTTTCTGAATGTCTGCTTCCTAATCAATAAATCATGGTAAATAATAAATATCTCAAAGATTGTTTAGCACAGCATATGTAACATTTAGAAAGATTCCTGATCTTTACTGAACAATTAGTAATAGTTCAGTAAAGAACTATTACTGTCTTTCTTCCCCTCTCTCAGGTAATTACTAAATTTAAAACATAATCTTTGGCATGTACTTGATTGAGTCCTCAATTCTTAGTTTTAAGTGATCCAGTAGGAGAGAATATGATCTATTTTACACAAAAATGTAGTTTTATACAGAATACCAAAACTTCACATAAAAATCATGAAAGAACTTTTAAGCATCAGGCAATTCATCTGCAGCAGGGCCCATGACATCATCCTCCTGGGTTCACAAACTTTCCTGGGTTCTGAGGTAACTCTCCAGTAGGCTCATGTTTGCAGTGATGAAGACAGCATATGACTATTGACCTTCTAAGTTAGTTATTAAAGGTAAATAGAACTGGGTGTTTAAATGAGAACCAGGGTATTACAAAGAGTTTTCTAGCGAATGTAATTCAGTATTCTGCTAAGTCTTCCTGCTCTGCAATTCTTGGACACACTGTGAAGATCCTAATGTCAACCTACCCCTGAAGATCTTCAGTAACACAATAGCACAATGTCAATGCATCATCAATGCTGTCTCTGATAGGTCATGGTTTTCATTCGCTGACGTTCTTGCTTTCCAACTTTGAAATACTAAGGGTTTTATTTTATCATGATTAATTAGGTTTCTTGTTGGATATTTTGTTAAATCTACAATGCAGAGTAGCACCCATGTTTGTCAGGATTTTTCACTGATACTTTTCAAATAACCAGGTTTTAATTTACACATATTTTACAGGGAAAATTACACATCACCCCATTGTTAAGATATAGATACATCATTTCTCCCAATATTTTCCTGTACAGTAACAGTTCTTTACAATCAAACAAAGGCGATTTTCCCCTCCTTTTCAAATAGAGCAAATGAAAAAGGTCTTTATTATATTTTGTTTCACAAACATTAATAACTGACAAAAAAAATTTGAGAGCTGCTGGCTATCAGGGTGCCCATTATCTTTGGAAATATCTAGGATATTGGTCAATTAATCTTCCCCTTCAGAATGCGTGTTAGTTTTTCATGGGCTCCTAATGAGTTTACTCTACTATGCAGGAAGCAATTATCCGACTCAGTGATTTGCAGAATCCTGCCCTGAGAACCTTGGGAGGTTACCTGTGACCATGAACTCGTAGGGATTTACAGTGTAAACCCAGTTACATTTATGGTTCATCAAGTGGTTTGAGGTGGTCCTACATCATACAACTATCCCATTAGCTATGTTTTCAATACAAATTGAGAAATTGTAGTTATGTGACAGTCAGCTCCAAAGGAGGGTGCTGGGAGGTCCTACACCCTTTCCAGCTCCTTAGAATTTTGCATATGTGTGAACTAAGTCAGGCAAGTTTGCAGTCATGAAATCTTCCCTTTGATTTCATAGGATATATATGGTGGCCAGTGGCAAACCCCATAGCAGAGAAAGTACTAGAGGACAATTTCTAAGGATTTAAGGCTATTATTTTGTTATAAGATCAAGGGCTGTTATAGCTAGAAGGGGCCTAAGGGTTTATTTAATCTAATTCCCTCTTTAAAAAAAAGAAGAAAAAGCCCATAAAACTGGTGTGCTGTGACCCAGAAGAGTGAAGCAACTTAGCTAATTAATAATTTAGCTAGTAAATAATCCAATCTTCCTTTACATTTATTGTTTAATATACAAAACACTATCCTGAGGTCTCTACTTTAAACTCTTGAAAATCACATGTGGTAGGGAAGGCGAGTGATATGATCATTTTCAGGCCAGGGAACAAACAATTGAAGGTGGCCATAGGGAATGAACACAGGGCTTCCAACTGTCATTCCAGGAGTTTGGCATTTTTCTGCTGCTACATAAGATTTCCCCTGGTTAGTCACAAATCAGGTCTAGGACTCAGATCTGTGAACGTAAGCCAAATGGGAGTTAGGCTATGCTATAGGAGTAAGCAGGCCAGCCTGGTTTTTCATTTTCCTTTTTTCTTTTTAGGGCTTTCAATTGATGTTTGTGAGTGTCCGTGTTGCAATGACCCTGCTCTATCCAAATGGACCCTGAAAATGGAGAACTAGTGAAATTTGCCAACAACAGGCAACTTTACTGTCCAGCCAGCTGTAGTAATAAGCACTGGCGCCTGCTCTCCCTCCCCCACCTCAAATTTGTAAGTCCTATCAAAGACTTGATTCATGATTTACTTAAGTTCGTGATTCTTAAGAATTGGATCCATGACTTTGGGCAAATCACTCTACCTCTCTGAACTTCAGTTCCTAAGAATAAGGGGTCTGGGCCAGACCTCTCTAATGCTCCTTCTATATTTCCAAGTGATTGTGCTGCACCCTAGTGGTAGAATTTATACTTTCTTTTATCCTGGTCTCAGGTCCTACCCTCCGTGTAGTTTGACTTGAGTGCACACCCTAGGCCTCCTGCCCACATACACGCAATTTGACCTTTTGAGCAGTCAGTTTAGAACTATCCAACCATGCAGTAATATAAGCTATTCGACAAGTCAGTGATGGCCCCTCATAACCTGGTCCCACCATCCCCCATATTCATAAAATAAATTCTTTAGAGTTGTCAGTCAGTATAAACATATTTTCCCCCATCCCGTCGAAACTGGCCCCTTTTGTCATTTTATTTTTAACTGAAATGTCACCTCCTCAGAGATTCCATGTCTTATTATCCACTTAATGCAGAACAGCCACCAAATCACTACTAATTACATCACATCACATTTTATTTCCCAGCAAAACATTTATCAATATCAGACATTGTTCTCATTTGTCAGTGTGTTTATTGACTGTCCTTTCCCTGCAAAAGGAGAACAAGATCCAGGACGGTGTTAGGCACGTAGTAGACTCAATAAATATTTGTTAGATGGATAGATGCATAAACATCAATGCTAAGTGGGGTGTTATAGATTACCCAATCAAAACTTCTGATTTTGCAGATGAGTAAGTGATGCTCAGTTCAATAAAAGAACTTGTCCAAGGACTCAAAATAAATCATTGGCTTGGCAGAACAGCCTGCTCCCAGTCCAATTACCTTTCCCCTATAACAAATAAGGAAGGAGGAAAGTCTGTTTAAGAACCCTAAGAGGTCTAAAGAGAAAAGATCATGACTATATGCAGACTAAAGTGAAAGGTGATTGGAAGGGATTGGTCATAGGAAGGATTTTTATAGGTAGAAGCCAAGAAGCTTAGGATATTGCATAATTCACCTGCTTAAAAATAATTTTGGTATGAAATTAATGAGAATTATCTCCATTTTATTTTGTGATTGTTTTCTGCTTTTGCTTTCAAACATCTATCATTTTAATTATTGTTAGAATAGATTCTCTTCTTTGGGGGAAGCAGACACTATTTTAATTTTCTTTTACTTCTTAGACTCATGGAGCCTCTTCTCTATAGTATATTGGCTTTTTTGTTTATTGCGTCTACTGGTTTCTCTTCCACCATGCATAAGCATATCTGCTCCAATTAGGGCCCAAATACTAAAATGTTAAATCATGTTAAGTACTTCTGAATTATTTTCCTTCATATTTCATCTTCTGGAATATCCTTACCCCATTTTCTCTTGGTAAATTTCTGTTGCTCCTTCAAAACCCAATTTATAAATGACTACTTATAAAAGATCATCCTTGAATATCAACCCTGTATCTATCAAACATTGCTGTGGAACAACAACTTCCACATCCAATTAGCAGCCATCAATGAGCGTTTATTTCTTTCTCATGAGTTTGGGGGTTGACTGACCTGAGATGGGTTTAGAGTGGTAACTCTGCTTCAAGCTCCAGATCTGTGGGTCTGTGTCAGCTCCATGTATACGATGAGGTGTGTCCTAAAAATCTACTGCCATTGTTAATATGATGAAAACAGTTTGGGTGACATCAATGTAACCTGGCAGCCAAGGAGAGTGGACTGGAATGTGCATGCATGAAGAATGCATGCACATTCACTGTACTAGTCAGTGGGGGTGTATGCCATTGAGTGAGCATGTGTACTATGTGGCTGTCACATTCAAAATGACTGAGCATGTAGAGCAATGAATCTGCATTAAATTTTGCATTAAGCTTTAACATTCTCCCATGGAAACTATTCAAATGATCAGAAGACTGAAGCTATGGATAACTGGTGATTGGCAGCTTCATCACCATAATGCACCTGCTCATGCATCATGTCTTGTGCAGAGTTTTTTGTTGAAACATCAAATCACCCAGGTGACTCAGCCTCCTACAGCCCAGATTTGGCGCCCTGTGGATTCTGGCTTTTCCCCAAACTAAAATCACCTTTGAAAGGGAAAAGATTTCAGACCACTGATAAGATTGGGGAAAATATAACTGGGCAGCTGATGGTGATTGGGAGAACTGTGTGAGGTCCCAAGGTGCCTACTTTGAAAGGGACTGAGGTGTCATTGTCCTGTGTACAACATATCTTGTATCTTGTATCTTCGTCTTGTACAATGTCTCTATTTTTCAAATCATGGCTGGATACCTTCTGGACAGACCTCATATACGTGTCTCTCTTCTTCCTTCTGAGACAATCAGGTTAGCAGGATGTGTTCTTCACATGGCTCAGCAGAGGCGCAAGAGCCAATGCACATGTGCACAAGCACAATTCAAGCTTCTGTTTGCCTTGTTGGCTAACACTTGTTGGTCAAGGCAAATAGCACAGTAAAGGCACGAGAAAGTGTAATTTTCCTGTGGAGATGAAAAGAACCTCATACATTTCTATGGCAAATGCCATGGACACAGAAGGGGTTGAGAACTGCTATCAATACTTCAATCTACTTTCAGGTTAACTATGTCCCCAGATGTCTTCTAGGCTAACTATATCTTGCATCTGTTTCTACTGTTGTATTTAATCATTCTGTATTGTGACTGTTTTGACACTTGGTCTTCTCATTAATGAAACTTTAAAAATGATAAGTAGGCCCTGGCTGCTGTAGGTCAGTGGATTGAGTGTCAGACTGGGAACCAAAGGGTTGCCGGTTCAATTCCGGATTAGGGCTTGCAGTCCGGGATGTGCATGCTTGTGATCCAAGTCCCCAATAGGGGGAATACGAGAGGCAACCACACAATGATGTTTCTCTCCCCTTCTTTCTCCCTCCCTTACCCTCTCTAAAAGTAAATAAATAAAATCTTTTTAAAAAATAATAATAATAAATAGCATTTTAGTGGGTACACTGTGCACCAGATAGTGCATTAAAAAAATCTTTGTGGGTATAGTTCCAGGTTTGTTTCCCAACCATCCTGTGTAGTACCAATGGCAGTGCCTGGCACACAGTAGGAACTTGATACTTGTTAACTGAATTGAGTTGCACCAGCTCTAACTTGTCTTGCCAGCATTATCTCTTGCTTGTCTTCTAGGCACACTCTGCTCAGGATGACTTCCTATTGCTCAAATATCCTGTGCCTCTGCCCCTTTTCCTGCCATTTCAAATACTAAACCATTCAATCACTAATACTAACTCACTCATCTAGAATTCATTCACCCCTCTGTCATATAGACAAGACCTAGAAGGCTGTGAAATACGCTGTTGTGCTTGACTCTACCCACAGCTGGGGTGAGCTTAACCACGATATCTGAGCTTCCAGGACTATGCACCAGCAGGTGCCTGGAGGCCTTTATTGAATTCACCTTGTCTGTTAAATGATGAGGAATGAAATAGAGTGAGATACATGTTTTATTTATGTCATGATCATTCTTTCCAAGATGACAGTCACAGGGCCCAGAATGACATGCCATATTTCATAAATATGGAAGTTTTGCTATAATAGAAAATCCCTGTATTTGAATTATGAGATCTGTATTCTGATACTCAGTCATTATCTCAACATTCCCTCCCTCACTAATCACCTCAACTCTCAGTTGTGTCATCTGCTAAACTGAAGGGCCATGTGTGCCATGCAGGGTTCTGTGCACTGGGCAGAATTAACTTCCCATGTTAAAGGAGTTAACATGTTCATGTAAGCAAACATACATGGAAAATACAGAATTCACCAGTTATTAAAGTGTGTGTGTGTGTGTGTGTGTGTAGTGGTTATATAAAGTACACACAAAGAGTTTAAATATAATGTGTTTATGTATAAAAAGCTTATATGTAATGTGTTTACATATAAAGCATCATTTAATGCCAAGTAAATTTTAAAAGAACAAATAAATTCTCAATTTTAGAAAGGTTGGTAATAATTTGTACCTTTATAATGGCTAGGGGCAATGTAAACTAATAAATTACTATAAGAAAATTTGCCCACATAATTCTAAGAAAATATGTTATGTTCATGAGGCTATTCCCTAAAGAGGAAACACAGGAAATGATCGATACAATATTTGAAAAATGGTGATGGTCAATTTGGCACCTCACTTAACGGGGAATACTATTCACACATTAAAATTATAACTGTGTCACACGGAAGACTATATGGCATGTAGAAATTCTAAATCCAGTGATGTCAAACATTTTTCAGTAAAATAAAAAGTTATCACTACCTATGAAATTTGATAAGATATATGTATGAGGGTAGGCTAAGTACCATAAAAATAATCTCAAAATCTCAGTAGCTGTTATTAGTAAAGCTTAAATCCTCATTACATCACAGTCTAACTTAAGTCAGCAGGCACTGATGGTGGTCTCAGCTCCAAACAGTTAGCTGCTGACCCAGGATCCTTCCAACTATGGTTCCATCACTTCCTTAAAGAGAGATGAAGGAAATGAGGCATGAAGTAAGAAGACCACCAGCTTAAAAGTGACTGTCTCTGCTTAAAAGTGACAAACAGAGCTTCTGCGTAAGGACATGGACAAGAACAAGTCCCATGTGGGGGCCCTGGCTGACCCTAGATAAAGGGAGCTGGAAGTAACGCAGGTCAGTGCTCAGGAAAAACAGCGGGTGGGTCTGGCTAGTCTGAGCCACAATATGAGTGTGAGGAGATGGTAAGAGATGTGAAAACGGGAAGAGTGTATTTACTGAGGAGAGACGTTTACTTGCTAAGTACAGGGTTCATTTACTTAGGAGATAGACATTTTTTCTTTATTATTTATATTACATGTAAGAGATACAAATATGTAAAATAAAACTCACTATAGTCTAACCACTATGTTGCACACTTGAAACTAATATAAAATAATATTGAATGTCAACTGTAATTGAAAAATCAAATTTATAAAAAGCAGCTTAAAATACTGGAATAAGCTTAAAGAATGTGTAAGGCCAATTCTACCTCTAATATCCAATGTTTAGTCATTGCACTTTTTTGAATTTTATTATCCAATCTGATTATTTCTGTCCATACTTTCTCATGTCTTCTAAGAACCTGGACCTCAAGAAATATGGTCTAAATTTTGCAGACCACTTGATGGGAGATCTGAAGCATGGATGCTCATTAATAGGAAGAAGGTTTTAATTAAGCTCCATATACAATTATAACTTTGCTGGTTATTAACAGTGATGAAAGAAATTACACAGCTATGATCACTGGAAGAGCTATTAATAGATTTCTTGATGACATAACATTTGCTTAATGGAAGTGTTTCCTTTTATGTACAAGCGCCATCTGAGGACAATTTGTCATTGTTACTAATTCAAGAGCCTTTGATCTGTCACTCAACATCAAGTCCAATTAAGAGAGAGAAGATGGCATAAGCTGAGTGTCTGTGCCAGGCAGAGAGGTTTAAACACAAAAATAAAATGGGGACAAACATTAAAGTCTCTTTAATGGATCAGGTCCCTTAAAAGAGACAAAAGACCAAGGTGTTATACAAAGAGAAAACTTTCTTTTTCCCAGAAAGATGAAAGCTGTTTATGCAGCTTGGGTTATTAATGACAAAATGCTTTGCATGCAAATTAAGGTGATCTCTTTCCTATAATAAAATGATGAGAATCACCTTGGCAATGGCCAAGCCCGGCCTTGAATGTGCCTCACATACATGCTTCTGCTGAATGGAGATGGAATGAGCACACTCAGAAACAATCACCCTGGAGTCAGTCTTGTGGTACAAAAGTGACTGGATTCATTTGCTCGGTCTGCCATAACAAAATTCCACACACTGAGTGGCTTAAACAACAGAAATTCGCTTTCTCACATTTTGGGGTCCAGAAGTTTAAGAGCAAGGAACCAACAGGTTTGTTTCCTCCTGAGGCCTCTCTTCTTGGCTTGCAGAGGGTGTCGTCTGGATGCATCCTCACCTGGCCTTTTCTCTGGGTGTGCAGTTCTGGTGTCTTTCCATCCCCTTATAAGGACACCAGTCATATGGGATTACAGCCCCACCCTTACAACCTCACTTAACTTTAATTACCTCTTTAAAGCTCCTATCTCCACATACAGTCCCGTTGCAGGTTAGGGCTTCAACATAGAAATTTTGTAGGGACAAAGTTCAATTGATAGCAGTAATCATATTAACTTTTTCATTCTAAACGCAGATCAAATAAAAGAGATCTTCAAACTCCAAACCTCTATTTCACACTGACTCTAGAAAGAAGACAGGCAGAATGAGCACACCCACCCGTCCTGCGAGACAGCGTGTCCCTGTAATGTCGACTGCTTGTCTACCCCACTTTCCTCCCTCGAGCCCGCTTTCAGAACCTTAAGACTGTCCTCATTTTACAGATGAAAGAATATAGGAGGAAGGTTTGCTAACCTCTCCAAGGTCGCATAGCCACCAAATTTACTTTCAAATTCTTCCTTGTACTGCAACCCTTTTTGACAGAGTTTAGGACTGTGGTCAAGCAAAGACAGACCCAGCGAGATAGACAAGGGTTATGAGAGAGCTTGGACATGCCCTGCACGTCCAGTAAAAGACACATTAACCAGAGAAAAAAACAGCTAGTTTATTAACATGTGTATCTCATCTATACTTGGGAGAAACTCAGGAAAAAGTAACTCAGAATGGTGGCTTAGAATCCAGGCTTATATAGCATCTTGAACAAAAAACAAATTTGTAGAAGGAAGGCTTATAGGCTTCCAAGAACCATAAACTGTGGAAAGGTAAATATATGGGAAACATAGTAGATGAAGGCTGGTTAGTAGCTTGTTATACAGATTCCTCTGGTGCCCCGTCCACTCTGATAAGAATCTAAAGTTGTCTTCTCTGGTAATTAACTTTTGTCCTTCCTGGTAGGAAGAGGAGGACAGACACCTTTGAAATGTATATCCTGCTTTTAGGCAAATAAGAGAGCTTTTCTTGTATCTGCTTCTTAACTGCCTGTAGTCAAAATATGTCTTATGCCAAAGTGACCTATTTTAGAGTGACAGATGCTAGTGTTTTGTTTTGTTTTTTTCAGTCATTAGGGATCTGGAAGTTGAAAACAAGGTGGGAAGAATCAAACAGGAAAGTAGAGAGGATTGAGGAGAGAGAGCAGTCTACCAAGAAAACAAATTGGAGTTTGGACTTTGACTACGTATGTAACACGAGACGCAGGTCGGCACAGAAGCTCAGGAACAGTGTTCGATGCAGACCATGTTAGCCTAAGCTCTGGCTTAACCACTTCCTAGTTGGGAGAGGCCAGAAACAACTTGCTGACATTCTGCCCCTTGGATTCCTTTTGTCTTTCTCTATGCCTTTTATTTTTTTTTAAAGACAAAGAATAGTACCTCTTCATAAAATGTTGAAAGAATTAAAAGAAATAATGTCAGTAAATCACACAGAAAATGTTTTCTACATATTACTAGCTTCCTAGTATTGGGCAAGTGACTTAAATTCTCTATGAAGTTTTTCATTTGTAAAATGGGGATCATTATACTTTTCTCAGAAGATTGTTATGAGAAATATTTTTATTTATATAACTTTATTCATATATTTATTGAGTATGAATATATGAATTTATATATAAACATAAGTTTATATTTATAGATATATAGTATATCCTATATAGTATATAAATAATATTATAGCATATATAGTATATGTTATTTATATACACTGATGGTAAATAACTATATACACACACACATATACACACACAATTTATAATTTTGATGATATACTTCAAAGCAATAGCAGTGACACACCAAATTGTAGCATACCCATGGGCTTGGATGATTGTGTACAGAATTTTAAAATAATTATAAAACCAACAAAATCAGTCTACTTTTTATTATTACCATGTCCTGGCAATTCTAACATGATCAGTGAGAAAATTCTCCTCCCCTCTGTAGCAGACCACTTCTGCAATCCCTGTCTACCCCCACCTTTCCCACCCCTACTCTCTCCTGCTTAAGAGATACTCCATACATATCTGTTTCTCTAGTCAGTGGTATGAACAAAGATGACTCTGGATAAATACCAGTTTAATAAACATCACATAGAATTTCTTACATGTGTGAAGTACTTAGTTTTGAAGTGCACTCGGGCACATTTACTCATTTGGTGTTGTCAAGGTTGAGCCACTCTGATTGAGATTCAATACAAGTTCACTGTGAGCCTCTTCTTTATTAGTACTCAGCCTGGCTGCTGTGAGAATTGCCTGGGGAGCTGTGAAGAGGATCGATGCCTGCGCCAATTAAATTGGAATTTCTGGGGGAGGTAATGATGTCCAGTTATTGGCACTTTTCTCAAGTGCCTCAAACAATTCTACCACGCAGCCAGGCTTGAGAAGAGCTGAGCCAGGGGACATGGTATGACGGTTTTGCACTTAAATTCTGGCATTGGATTCGCAGGTCCAAATGGGGTACCTCTCTATGCCTCATTTTCTCATCTATAAAAAAAAGAATAAAAGAATCCACCTCAAAATGTTGTTGTGAGGTGTGTAAATGAGATAAGCCATGTACCACATTTAGAATCGTGTCCGGCGCACAATAAGAATTCAATAAATGCAGGCTGTTATAATAGCACTTCTGTACAGGACCCTGGCAGGATGCCATCACTGCCCATTCTATGCAGAAAACAGATTCAGAGAGCTTACAAGTGAGAAAGTGAAAAACTGATTAAACCTAGAGCTCAAGAGTAATTTGTACAAGGCCAAAATACTTTCAGATTTATTAAACACCTACTGAATATCGAGTTTGGTATATGCCTACCAAGGCTTCTATTGCAATTATCTTAACCACTATTTGCCTATTGTATATTTCCATAAGTATCACACTTTAGACCCAGACAAACAGGAACCTGCCTTGACCCCCACCTACAATCTCATGCTTTGGAGTACCTTCCTCTATAATTTCTACGTCCCATTCCACTCGCTGGAACTGTAAGCCCAGATCAGGGCAGCTAGAAGAAGCAACCTGAGCCAAAACGGGTCCCGGGTGGGCTCCAGTTCCCATTGGACCAGGGTACTCCCACTGTGTAGGATGGTTCTCCTTTAGTGGAATTGCACACGGTCGGGCTGTCAGAATGGAGCTGACATGCTGATTTGGGGTGACTCAACTGTATATCTAGGTAAGAACTCCCCAAAGCTTTTGCTTGATCCCATACATCTTAAAGGCCTCATTGTTTCCAGTGATCAAAACTGTACATTTTAAATTTAACAAGCATTTTCACTGTGGCTGTTGATCGCTGCATTTTTCCGTGTCTGCATGTTTTGCATTTACATAAGTCAAAGAAGACAATCCAATAAACTTATGCATATTCAGAAACAAGGGTATAGTGCCATGCAAAACTGCAACACTGAGAGCTCCAGTGGATACAAACAGGTATTCGTGAATCTTATAAAAACACATTTCCTGTGGTCTATGATGTCCCAGGCTGATGAGGTAAACAAGTGAAGACTGTCTGGGTTGAAACCCCATATCTGCACTCACTTAATGTCTAATCCTCAGTTTTCTCATCTGTAAAAGAGCTAATAACAGTACCCACCTGATAGAACTGTTGAGAGGAAGAAATGAGATAAATAATGGTAAGTAGCTTGTCACAATGGAACCTATGTTCATAGCATTGTAGTGCTAATCACACTGTACTAATAGTTACATGAGTAACAATGTAAAGTCACTAAACTTTGGCTTCAGAGCAGATTGTAGTAAGTAGGAAGATGAAGCAACAGTCTGTGTCAAGAACATGTAGGAAGGAAAGGCAATTTCCTCTGGGAGAGTATGCCATGGCTTTTCGGAAGAGGTGTTTATACGCCAGTCTTAGAAGGAAGAGCATAGTTCTTCCAAAGTATGTGAGAAGATTTGAAGGTGGAATGAGGAAAGAAAAAAGAGAAGACAGAAAATCCACACGGACTACCAGAAGCCACACTGGTCTGGGGGCAGGGAGAGAGTGGGAGGCAGGGTGGGGACAGGTGGCTAGCATGGCTGTGTGAAGGCTGTGAGTCTTGGCTCAGTAGATAAACCTAAAAACCAACCAGAGAAATCCACAGAAAAGAGCTTCAATCTTCCCCGACAAGTCTGCAATGACCCCTGAGGGCATGATGAGGGGCTGATGAAGTTTGAAACTTGCTATGTATGTGATGAGCAGAGGAATCACACATCTGACACTTGAGATAGACATCACTGCTCAAGGGGCAATTGAGCCTCTGGGGTGATAGGTGGATCATGTAACCACTAGGAAACAATGTAGAAGAAAAAAGAGCCCTGGCTGGTGTTGCTCAGTGGTTTAGGTGCCAGCCTATGAACCAAAGGGTCACCAGTTCGATTCCCAGTCGGGGCACATGTGTGGGTTGCAGGCTGGGTGCCCAGTAGAGGGCATGTGAGAGGCAACCACACATTGATGCTTCTCTCCCCCTCTTTCTCCCTCCCTTCCCCTCTGTCTAAAAATAAATAAATAAAATCTTTTTTAAAAAACTTTGAATTCTTAAAAAAATATTTTTTTAAAGAAATAGAGTACCAGTGTCTACATCTGCTATAAGCTACTGAGGTTAATTTGGGCTATGTGTGGAGATTCAACAGCAGTGGGGAATAATCACTGCATGATAGGTAGAGCAAGGCTCTCTGAATCTCTAGCATACTCAACAGGAGGACTCACCCCAAAATGGGCTAAAAATCAGATGTTACATCTTAGCATCTTGTTTCCCATTTCCAGCTAAGACCTTCCTGGTTTGGCAGGTTCTGTCAAATAACTCAGGATCAGCAGCTGCAACTGTGGCCATAAATTAGAATTACCTGGGGAGGTTTAAAACCTGTCTGCCCAGACCAATTAAATAGAGTCTTCTAGGGGGTGGGAGAGATGGGGCCCAGGCTCTGTAGTTTCTAAAACTGCCCAGGTGATTCAAGTGTAGTCAAGTTCGAGAACCCCTGTCTTGGTGGAGCAGATAGCAGCCTCTAGAGATCACACCCTTCCCCTCAACCCTGAACCCCCTGACCAGAGACTCTAAGCCTATCCTGCTACAAACTGGGGGAGATGGGGAATACTCCCAAAAAAATTGCTCTTGAGAGAAGACATGAAAAATTTCACTCACTGAAGGAGAATTGGATGTGAGCAAAGGTGTCTGGTAACAAAGAACATGCCTGGTTCTGGGGCTCTGACGGGGAAGTTCAGGTGGTCACATGGGTGAGCAGAGAGAAGAGACATAGGAAAACAATACAAACTTCATTTCCTTTGCACCCAGCCCCACATCTTTGGAGGAGGCAGCCAAACCACCTCGGCCTTTGCAGAAGCAACTCAGTTTGAGGGAAGCTGCTCCCTGGGAGTCCACAGACCTAAGCCCATCACATACTAACTGTGCCGTCTGATGTAAGCCACTTCTTAAAAAGCATATGTATTGAAATCTATATAGAAGAGTGATTAATTCATAAGTGTGCAGCTCAAGTAATTATCACAAAGTGAACACACACATATAACCACCACACAGATCAGGAAACAGAACATTGGCCAATGGCCCTGGGAGCCGTTAAAAGCCTCACGTGTGCAGGTAATGACGCGGCAGGTCTCCACCCTAAAAAGCTCCTGATCCAGAGGGAGACCAGCATAACCACTACTGCAGCACCAGGGACCACACAACTTTCCAATAAATTCCCTTCAGGCATAAGTAACATGTAGCAGATGAAATGATTTATCTGATGAGTTCACATAAAGGGATTATCTGTGTTTAGGTTTATTCTATAGATACAGAATGATGATTAGGAGAGCCCCTTTGGGCATAGTACACCATGGTTTAGAAGATGACAGTGGGTCACATTGGTAGCTACTAGTTTTCACGAATTGGGGAAGCTTAAAGAAGCAGGGGGAGGGGAGATGACAAAGGAGGGAGAAATATCAGAATAATAGGGCAGGAGGTTGGCTCCACAGGAAAGTGGCCAGTCAGATTTCCCAATTGACAGGGTAGCGGAAGGACTTTAAACAACGGAGATAACTAATAGTCCAATTAAAATCATTAATGCTACTATAAGTCATCTTCTCTCCTCCCAATGCTCCTGTAAAACCTATGACATTTTTTAATGTCTTGTATGGATGGTTTAGGCAAAAAGCAAGGGAAATGCTGCGTTTTATAGCTTGATAAGCAGAGAGCAGAAGAAACAAAATAGTCATGGGAAATGAGATTGAAGGAAAATGAGGGTCCAGGAAGACAGGCACTCTAAGTCAGAAGTGATAAGAGAACTCCCAGGAACCCACAGAAATCTTGGGGGCGGGGGGAGCATCGAATTGCCTATAGGATGTTCAAAGGGGTATGAAGAGAATTTACACTCAACGCTCAGACAGCATCAGCTGACAGCTGCTCACACGTGGAACATGATTGGATGACATCTCTGCCCTGTGTCTAAAATACACACCATTCATTCTACAATGAGTTTAGAGTACACAAAATGCTAGATACACATACATTTCAAGGCTTCTTTGTGATGAAAATAAGCACTAAAAACTCCCAGGTCACCCCAGCCTGTGGTTCACAGACTCAACCTCATTCTACACAAAAATGTAAGTTGGTGCTTCTTCACAGTGAAGACCTCTGGTTTTCTGCCATCCCAGAATGCTATGGGAAGATATTAGATCATCACAAGGTCCACTGGCCATATCACCAGGTGTATTCCTCACAGCCTCTGCTCAAAGCACAGCATGCTCCAACTTTGAAAGGTGAACAGAAAACTCGGCCAGCTCAGCAGAACACACTCCCCCTGGTGCACTGAGCAGGTTTTCAGGGGCTCAGGATATGCATCAGCTGCCACTTTCAGGGATACACAGGCCCTGCAATTCTCCATCAGAAACATGCATTAAAAGAATTTCAAGGGCAGATGTGAAGAAGGAAAAAGTCTAAAAGGGCTGTATTTATTTCAGTCTGAAAGGGAGGTCATGCTCTGAATCTCAGCTGACTGAGACATATGCTGCTTCCTAGCAGAGAAAATAATAGGAAAACAGAAAATCGAATAAGGAAAAAAAATGTTGGAGTGGTCCATTCTGTGTAGTGCCAGAACTGAAAGCAATGGGAGGCAGATGTGGTCTCAGTGTAAGAACACTCCAATGGCTGCGTCTGACCACAGTGGGAAGGCTTTATTTATGGAGTAGTGGGAAACTGGAAGCTCGGAAAAAAGAGTCTGAATTGCAATTTGTCAAATATTCTTTGGGAGGGATGGGCAGTACCAGATGCAAATCCCAGTGACACACTGGAGCCTCTCAAACACACGGTGATGCAGCTCCAACTGCCTCCACACACAAGCCCAGTCCTGGTCGACAGGGTGGTCCCTAGGCCCTGAATCGCATGGCATAGGTTCAGGTGCCATGCAGTGGTCTTAAAGGAGAAAATTAAATGCACCATGAACTGATTTTTCACAAAGTAAACTCTGAAGAAACTAATATAAAATAATATTGCATGTGAACTGTAACTGAAAAGTAAAATTTAAAAAAGGACCTATGGCCAAAGCTAAAGGAGATCAGAATTGAGGATGGGAGGTGGGGGTGGGTGGGGGTGGGAAAATGGAGACAACTGTACTTGAACAACAATTAAAAAATAATAATAATAATAATAAAGAATTAGAACAAGCAACCACAAGAAACACAAATGACTATATTCTAGAGCTCTATGAGCAACCTAAGATTAACTCTCTACTTCCCTGGTGATTTCAGGCACGAGGAAGAGGACAGGATGCTGCCTGCTGGACCAAGGGGTGACAAAGAGGAGCACAGCAGGCAAAATTCAAAAACTGCCCCCCCCAAGAAAATTACTGTCCCCAGGTTATTCAATCAAACATCAACCTAGGCACAGTTGTAAAATGATTATGCAGTTGTAATTAACCTTACAATATGGCAATTTTCTGGACTTGTGTAGTCTACTCATGCTAGCCTTTAAAAGCAGGTGGAGGGGAGCAAAGGTGGGAAAATAGAGGACATCCGTAATAGTGTCAACAACATAAGTAAAGACGAGAGAGAGAGAGAGAGAGAGAGAGAGAGGAAGGAGGGAGGGAGGGAGGGAGGGAGGGAGGGAGGGAGGGAAGGAAGGAAGGAAGGAAGGAAGGAAGGAAGGAAGGAAGGAAGGAAGGAAGGAAGGAAGGAAATGCAGTGACCTTTCTCTAGCTGCTCAGAGAAAAGGAAGGCAGAAGGAAAATCAGAGAGACTCTGATGAATAATGAAAAGGACTTGATCCAACATTACTGCTTTGAAGAAGGAAGAGAGCCAAGACAGAGGGTAATGGAAACAGCCTCCAGTAACTGAGGGCAACCCCCAGCTGACAACCTGCAAGGAAAGAGGAACTTCTGACCTACAATCACAAAGAACCACTGCTGCTAAAAACATGCAGCTTGAAAGCAGATTCTTCCTAAAGCCTCCAGATAAAGACCCAACCCACCTAACACCCTGACCTCTACACCCCATGAAACCATAAGCCAAAAGCCCCGTCAAGTCCACCTGGGCTTCTGAACCACAGAACTGTGAAATCATAATTGGTATCGTTTTAAGCTTCTATGTTTGCAGTAATTTGTTACATAAGAATTCAATGAGCCACTCTTCCCCATCAGGGAGGAGCATGATAGTTCTCATATTATTGGCCTTACCCAAGCATCCCGAATGAAGCGTTGGCCGTGGCCAACATTGTCAGGGGGGTGAGTTTGTCTTTTGTGCTCCATGCTTCTCATTTCAGGGCCCCATTGCCTTTTTTTCCCTTTTCTTTCCCCTAATTAGAGCTTTCAGTCAGGTTAAAGTGTAAATAACTTAATGTAACCCTTGCAGGGAATTTGTGCTTTAACTGGAGTCAAAGTTAACCTTAAGAGTTGGAGTTTAAGAGTAGGATAGAAGCCATCATTTTCCTTCACATCTTTGAAATCACAAAACACTGACAGGCCCTGAATATGTGAATAGCATAGGCCAATGGCAGATTAAGAAGGAATAGGTTCAACCTGCAGCTCGTAATATGGTAACAATAAAAATCCAGACAAGACACATCCCAAGATTACTTTTCAACATTTTACATGTCGAGTTTGCGAAATGTTAACTTTAAGTGCTTCTAAGTAAAATATGCAGAGAAAGCCAAATTAGGAAAGTAATATGCAGGGAAAAAAATTAGCCTTGTAATTAGATTTTTCTCATTCAATAGACTTACCCTATTTCACCCTATTAATTTCATTGATTTTACTTTTAGAAAAAGAACAAAGACCCCAAAATCTCTAAAATACTTTTGACTTGATTAAAAGGAAAGATCAAACTGCTGAGAAAAATATGTCCAAAGGGAAGATTGATTTTTTTCCCTCTAGTTTATAACAAATTCAGTAGCACTAACTTAGTGAAAGATTCCAAGAAGTACACACATTCTGGAAACTTTCTGATATCAACTGAATTGTTTGCCAGGGACATAGGCTCAGTGTGTCCCCAAAAAATTCATATGTTGAAGTCCTAACCCCTAGAACCTCAGGATGTGATTGTATTTAGAAACAGGTGTTTAAAAAGGTGATTGAGGTTAAATTAAGTCCTTGAGTAGGCCCTAATCCAATATGACAGCTGTCCTGATAAGAAGCGATTGAGACAGAGACACACACAGAGGGAAGACCATGTGAGGGCAGAGGAAAAAGACAACCTTCTACAAGCCAAAAGGTAAGTTTAAGAAGAAACTAACTGTGCCCATACTTTGACCTTGGGCTTCTACACCCCAGTATCATGAGAAAATACATTTCTTTTGTTCAAGCCACATAGTTTGTGATACTTTGTTATGATAGCCCTAGCAGATTAATACAGTCAATATTCCAAACAATTATATGTTATTATTTGTCTTACTTTAAAAAAATGTCTCCAGATAGTTTCATACTACCAGGAAGACAAGAATAGTGTAAAACACCTGCTTCACTCCTTAATTTACTCTTTAATTCAATGCACACATTTTAAGTACCACTGGATGTTCACTGTCAGCCCTCCATGAGGTACTTCTGTTGGATAGGGAAAACAGAGAAACTTAAAATCAGTCGTGTGGGCTTGAGTCATGTGGCCATCCACAAAGGAAGGGTGCAGCTTAAAAAAGAGGCATTCCAGTCCTTACATGAGCAAAGGTTCAGAGGACAGGATGAATGGTCCGGTGAAGAGCAAAGGCCTCACATAGAGGAGGCGCTGGATGCTGAAGTTGAGAGCAGGCTGGAGCTCGATGATCCCTGGGCTTCTGTGGACCCAAATCAGGCTTGAAACTTGAGCCTAGTGGCATCAGGAGAGCTCTCCTGAGCTCTAATATGTCTTCAGTTTGCCTTTTTCAACACTTTTTATCAGTTTTTAGCCATGTTTACCAACTGCATGGATGACATTAGGCTAAAAAGAAAAGTAATTTCTTATAACCAGTTTCAAATGTGTCTTAGCAGCCTGGAGTGATGAGCAGAATATTGTAAGATGTACTTTTTGCAAAGATAAATGTAAATTCGTACACTTGGATCTAGATAGTCAACTGCAAACATATGTTGGGGTAAGAATATGGCCCAGCAGCAGCTAAAGAGAAAAGGCCCAGAAGTTTTAGAGGACAAAGTGCTAATTGTGGCTGCCATCTT